>NW_026728910.1:400000-415000 GCF_030272615.1 Cryptomeria japonica
GGGACAGCGCTGAATAGGCGGGAGAAGCCTGCGCGTATAAACGGAGATATATATCCAATTGCAACGAAGGAACGTGCCAAAGATCGAGAACAATGGCAGAAATGCTAGTAACGTGCACTTCGGGACCAACGCATCACCGGAAGACAACCGCCAAACATCGAAAGAGTCGCGATGCTCCGCAACCTACGTGCAAAGCGGTCGCACACCGGGTAAGGGAGTGAGAGCCCCAAACATAGCTGGGCGAGGCGCTCACTCCGCTCTTTAATATCTCGTTAATACCGCCAAGGAAATGGCACAAGCACACACACACAAGCATCCTCGGAAGAGGACAGTTCGAGTGACAGGTCAAATCCAAGAGTTCCGAAGACTACCTCCAGGAACAATCGGGAACAAGACCGATTACAAGTCGTCGAGTCTGTTACTGGGCGAACACGAGATGCGCACAGGAAATCGATCAGCCCTCACAATGGCCCAAGGCCAGAGATCGGACTGCTACGATTTACCCCAACAATCATCGTGCCACTCTTCGCAGAGAGGTGATAGACGCCAACGAGCCCGCGCATAGCAATCGAGGTGTAAAAAGGGCGTTGAAGGCAGGAAGCCTGGACGAAAGAGGCTACGAGGTCACCTCGAAGCGGTCTAAGAATCGGGCGCACTTGGGGCGACTACCAGTGCCAACCCCTTATCCCGCGGTGCGTCCGACACACAGAAATTTCCAAGGCGGCCAAGGAGCCTCCCCGCATAGCAATCGGGGTGTGAGGTTACGGATGCAGCATTGATAGCAATCGAGGTGTGAGGCGAAGGATGCAGAAGTGAGAGCCGAGGGATGTAGCAGAGATAGCAATCGGGGTGTGTGATGCAGAAGAGATAGCAATCGAGGTGTGCGGTGGGAAGGGCCCAGCAGCCAGAATGCATGAAGCGACGGATGAAGCAGTGATGACAACCGGGCTGTGAGGAGAGGAGGGATGCAGCCAAGAAAGCAATCAGGGCTCGAGGCAAGGGATGCATCAAGGATAGCAATCATGTTGTGAGGCGAGATTCCAAAGGCTAAACGTGAGAGGCTGCAGGGTCGACTCAGAGAGGTCTATGCATGTGAGAGGCTGAAAGCAAGGTCGACTCGGAGCGGTCTATGCATCGGGCGCGCTTGGGGCGACTACCAGTGCCAACCCCTTATCCCGCGACGCGTCCGACAAAGAGAACGTTCCAAGGCGGCAGAGGAGGTTACCAGCCGAAGGATGCAGTAGCAATAACAGGTATAGTTCCGCGGCGGCCGAGAAGACTCACCGCATAGGAATCGGGATGCGAGGCGAGGGATGCGGCGGGAAGGCCCCGACGGCTAAACGGAAGAGGCTGCAGGGCCGCCTCGGAATGGTCCAAGCATCGGATGCGATTGGGACGACTACCAGTGCCAACCCCTTATCCCGCGATGCGTCCGATACACAGATAGTTCCAAGGCGGCCGAGGAGCCTCACCGCATATCAATCGGGGTGCGAGGCGAGGGATGGGGCGGGAAGGCCCCAACGGCTAGACGGAAGAGGCTTCAGGGCCACCTCGGAATGGTCCAAGCATCGGACGCGCTTGGGGCGACTGCCAGTGCCAACCCCTTATCCCGCGATGCGTCCGATACACAGATGGTTCCAAGGCGGCCGAGGAGCCTCACCGCATAGCAATCGGGGGTGCGAGGCGAGGGATGGGGCGGGAAGGCCCCAACGGCTAGACGGAAGAGGCTTCAGGGCCGCCTAGGAATGGTCCAAGCATCGGACACGCTTGGGGCGACTACCAGTGACAGCCCCCTATCCCGCGATGCGTCCGATACGAAGATGGTTCCAAGGCGGTCCGAGGAGCCTCACCGCATAGCAATCGGGGTGCGAGGTGGGGGATGCGGCGAGATGGCCCCAACGGCTAGACGGAAGAGGCCACAGGGCCGCGTCGGAATAGTCCAAGCATCGGACGCGCTTGGGGCGACTACCAGTGACAACCCCTTATCCCGCGATGCGTCCGATACGAAGATAGTTCCAAGGCGGCCGAGGAGCCTCACCGCATAGCAATCGGGGTGCGAGGTGGGGGATGCGGCGAGATGGCCCCAACGGCTAGACGGAAGAGGCTGCAGGGCCGCCTCGGAATAGTCCAAGCATCGGACGCGCTTGGGGCCACTACCAGTGACAACCCCTTATCCCGCAATGCGTCCGATACGAAGATAGTTCCAAGGCGGCCGAAGAGCCTCACCGCATAGCAATCGGGGTGCGAGGTGGGGGATGCGGCGAGATGGCCCCAACGGCTAGACGGAAGAGGCCACAGGGCCGCCTCGGAATAGTCCAAGCATCGGACGCGCTTGGGGCGACTACCAGTGACAACCCCTTATCCCGCGATGCGTCCGATACGAAGATAGTTCCCAGGCGGCCGAGGAGCCTCACCGCATAGCAATCGGGGTGCGAGGCGAGGGATGCGGCGAGATGGCCCCAAAGGCTAGACGGAAGAGGCTGCAGGGCTGCCTCGGAATAGTCCAAGCATCGGACGCGCTTGGGGCGACTACCACTGCCAACCCCTTATCCCGCGATGCGTCCGATACACAGATAGTTCCGAGGCGGCCGAGGAGGTGGGGGATGCAGCGAGATGGCCCCAACGGCTAGACGGAAGAGGCTGCAGGGCCGCCTCGGAATAGTCCAAGCATCGGACGCGCTTGGGGCGACTACCAGTGACAACCCCTTATCCCGCGATGCGTCCGATACACAGATAGTTCCGAGGCGGCCAAGGAGCCTCACCGCATAGCAATCGTGGTGCGAGGTGGGGGATGCGGCGAGATGGCCCCAACGGCTAGACGGAAGAGGCTGCAGGGCCGCCTCGGAATGGTCCAAGCATCGGATGCGCTTGGGGCGACTACCACTGCCAACCCCTTATCCCGCGATGCGTCCGATACACAGATAGTTCCAAGGCGGCCGAGGAGCCTCACAGCATAGCAATCAGGGTGCGAGGCGAGGGATGCGGCGAGAAAGCCCCAACGGCTAGAGGGAAGAGGCTTCAGGTCCGCCTCGGAATGGTCCAAGCATCGGACGCGCTTGGGGCGACTACCAGTGACAACCCCTTATCCCGCGACGCGTCCGATACACAGATAGTTCCAAGGCGGCCGAGGAGCCTCACCGCATAGCAATCGGGGTGCGAGGCGAGGGATGCGGCGAGAAGGACCCAACGGCTACACGGAAGAGGCTTCGGGGCCGCCTCGGAATGGTCCAAGCATCGGACGCGCTTGGGGCGACTACCAGTGACAACCCCTTATCCCGCGACGCGTCCGATACACAGATAGTTCCAAGGCGGCCGAGGAGCCTCACCGCATAGCAATCGGGGTGCGAGGCGAGGGATGCGGCGAGAAGGACCCAACGGCTACACGGAAGAGGCTTCGGGGCCGCCTCGGAATGGTCCAAGCATCGGACGCGCTTGGGGCGACTACCAGTGACAACCCCTTATCCCGCGACGCGTCCGATACACAGATAGTTCCAAGGCGGCCGAGGAGCCTCACCGCATAGCAATCGGGGTGCGAGGCGAGGGATGCGGCGAGAAGGACCCAACGGCTAGACGGAAGAGGCTTCGGGTCCGCCTCGGAATGGTCCAAGCATCGGACGCGCTTGGGGCGACTACCAGTGACAACCCCTTATCCCGCGACGCGTCCGATACACAGATAGTTCCAAGGCGGCCGAGGAGCCTCACCGCATAGCAATCGGGGTGCGAGGCGAGGGATGCGGCGAGAAGGACCCAACGGCTAGACGGAAGAGGCTTCGGGTCCGCCTCGGAATGGTCCAAGCATCGGACGCGCTTGGGGCGACTACCAGTGACAACCCCTTATCCCGCGACGCGTCCGATACACAGATAGTTCCAAGGCGGCCGAGGAGCCTCACCGCATAGCAATCGGGGTGCGAGGCGAGGGATGCGGCGAGAAGGACCCAACGGCTAGACGGAAGAGGCTTCGGGTCCGCCTCGGAATGGTCCAAGCATCGGACGCGCTTGGGGCGACTACCAGTGACAACCCCTTATCCCGCGACGCGTCCGATACACAGATAGTTCCGAGGCGGCCGAGGAGCCTCACCGCATAGCAATCGGGGGTGCGAGGCGAAGGATGCGGCGAGAAGGACCCAACGGCTAGACGGAAGAGGCTTCGGGTCCGCCTCGGAATGGTCTAAGCATCGGACGCGCTTGGGGCGACTACCAGTGACAACCCCTTATCCCGCGACGCGTCCGATACACAGATAGTTCCAAGGCGGCCGAGGAGCCTCACCGCATAGCAATCGGGGTGCGAGGCGAGGGATGCGGCGAGAAGGACCCAACGGCTAGACGGAAGAGGCTTCAGGGCCGCCTCGGAATGGTCCAAGCATCGGACGCGCTTGGGGCGACTACCAATGACAACCCCTTATCCCGCGACGCGTCCGATACACAGATAGTTCCGAGGCGGCCGAGGAGCCTCACCGCATAGCAATCGGGGTGCGAGGCGAGGGATGCGGCGAGAAGGACCCAACGGCTAGACGGAAGAGGCTTCAGGGCCGCCTCGGAATGGTCCAAGCATCGGACGCGCTTGGGGCGACTACCAGTGACAACCCCTTATCCCGCGACGCGTCCGATACACAGATAGTTCCGAGGCGGCCGAGGAGCCTCACCGCATAGCAATCGGGGTGCGAGGCGAGGGATGCGGCGAGAAGGACCCAACGGCTAGACGGAAGAGGCTTCAGGGCCGCCTCGGAATGGTCCAAGCATCGGACGCGCTTGGGGCGACTACCGTTGCCAACCCCTTATCCCGCGATGCGTCTGATACACAGATAGTTCCGAGGCGGCCGAGGAGCCTCACCGCATAGCAATCGGGTTGCGAGGCAGATTATTGGGAAGGGAACCCCCTGGGATGCGGCTCAAGCAGTGCCCAAAGGGACTGGAATGCGGAATCACATCGAGAGACCCAAATGCTATACGAGGGCTCAAATCGAATTATCGATTTGGCCACGACATGGACGCATCGGAACGACTACCTTTGCCGAACCACTCGCAATTGCATCCATACCGAAACCAATAGACATTTCCGTTAGAGCCCTCGCATAGCATTCGGGAATCTCGCATGCCCCTCTAAATCGACCAATGCTGGCGCTCAATGAAAATCCGAGCGCTACCACCGTTCGAGCGCCAGCATTGGTCGAGTTAGAGGGGCACGGGGGAGAATGCTCCAGTCAACACCTCCCCTATATAAGTTATTTGTCCGATTCTCGCACAACCGTAGTCTGCCTCGTCGAATCAAACAACGGTCCCAGATTCCGACTTCCGTTCCGTAGAGACCCAAAAGCTAGATGGAGGCTCGCAAGAAAGAGAGTCGGCGCATAGCAATCGGGTTTCTCGAACGTTTAGGGACCGAGCTCACTTGCGGATAGGGCAAAATCCGCCAAGCAACCCAAAAGCTAGACGGGGGCTCGAATCGAATCGCCTAGGCGGCCACAACAACGACGTGTTGGATCGACTACCAGTGCCAAACCATTCAGCAAGACTAGTCTGTGTCGAGGCCGGATAGAGATTCTCAGAGAGCGCCCGCATAGCATTTAGGAGACCTGCCGCGTCCCTCACACTCGACAAATGGTGGTGCACGTTTATAAATCCGAGCGATCCCAACCCTTTCAAGCACCAACATCGGTCGAGATAGAGGGGCACGGAGGGGGCTGCGTGAGACAACACAGTCCCCTATATAAGTTATTTGTCCGATTCTCACACATCCGAAGAATGGTCATCAAATCGGACAACAGCCCAAACTTCCGACTTCCGTCCCAGAAAGCCCAAGAGCTATCTAAAACGTTCATGGCCGGAACTCGATCGCGGCTATACCAGTCCGCCAAGCAACCCAAAAGCTAGACTGGAGCTCTAGTCGAATCACCTCTGTGGCCATTGCAAGGACGTGTTGGAGCGACTACCATTGCCGAACCATTCCGCAGGTCGAGTCCATACCAAGGCCGCATAGAGATTCACGATGAGCTCCTGCATAGCAATCAGGAGACTTGCCGTGTCCATCACAATCGATAAATCCTGGTGCAAGATTTTTGCATCCGAGCGCTCCAACCAGTCGAGCACCAGCATCAATCGACATAAACGGGCACGGGGGGAGGATGCTCGAGAACACTACCTCCCCTATATAAGTTATTTGTCCGATTCTCAAGCAGCCGAAGTCTGGTCATCGAATCGGGTCAAAGACCACAACTTCCGACTTTACCCACAATGCAAGTCATCGAATCGAACATCGGCCCCCGAGTCGGACTCCATGCGTATGTCAGGTCATCGGACCCAAATTCCGCCTTCCTGCGCATGGCGGGCCATCAATATCAACTCGGTCATCGGACCCAAACTCCGCCTTTTTGCGTATGGCACGCCTTCAAATCGGTCATCGGACCCAAATTCCGCCTTCCTGTGCATGGCGGGCCATCAACATCAACTCGGTCATCGGACCCAAATTCCGCCTTTCTGCGCATGGCACGCCATCAACTCGGTCATCGGACCCAAATTCCGCCTTCCTGCGCATGGCAGGTCATCGGACACAAATTCAGACCTCGCCAATATGCCTACGTATCGAATCGGTCATCGGACCCAACTTCCGACTTCATCCATACTGTAGGGTCTTTGAGGTTGGCGCGGTGCGCTCAACCCAGGGAGTCGACCCATCGAAGCATACACCTCCCCTATATAAGCTATTTGTCCGATTCCCACACCTGTGTAGTTTGCACCTCTGACCAGGACATCGACCCCAACTTCCGAACTCGACTGCAACGACGGCACCAGCGCCTTGGTGCGCACCTTGCGACGCACAGTCCCAACATTCGCCTTCCTGCACATGGCAGGTCATCGGACCCAAATTCCGACCTCGCGAGTATGCCTACATATCGAATCGGTCATCGGACCCAACTTCCGACTTCATCCATACCGTAGGGTCTTTGAGGTTGGCGCGGTGCGCTCAACCCGGGGAGTCGACCCAACGAAGCATACACCTCCCCTATATAAGCTATTTGTCCGATTCCCACACCTGTGTAGTTTGCACCTGCCGATCAAGACATCGACCCCAACTTCCGAACTCGCCTCCAACGACCGAACCAGCGCCTTGGTGCGCACCTTGCAACGCACAGTGCCAACATTCGCCTTCCTGCACGTGGCAGGTCATCGGACCCAAATTCCGACCTCGCGAGTATGCCTACATATCGAATCGGTCATCGGACCCAACTTCCGACTTCATCCATACCGTAGGGTCTTTGAGGTTGGCGCGGTGCGCTCAACCCGGGGAGTCGACCCAACGAAGCATACACCTCCCCTATATAAGCTATTTGTCCGATTCCCACACCTGTGTAGCTTGCACCTCCGATCAGGACATCGACCCCAACTTCCGAACTCGACTAAAAAGACCGCACCAGCGCCTTGGTGTGCACCTTGCAACGCACAGTGTCAACATTCGCCTTCCTGCACATGGCAGGTCATCGGACCCAAATTCCGACCTCATGAGCATACCTACTAATCGAATCGGTCATCGGACCCAACTTCCGACTTCATCCATACCGTAGGGTCTTTGAGGTTGGCGCGGTGCGCTCAACCTGGGGAGTCGACCCATCGAAGCATACACCTCCCCTATATAAGCTATTTGTCCGATTCCGACACCTGTGTAGTTTGCACCTCCGCTCAGGACATCGACCCCAACTTCCGAACTCGCCTGCAACGACCGAACCAGCGCCTTGGTGCGCACCAAAAGTGCGCACTTTTGGAGGGCACTTTTCTGCGCTCCAAAGGTGCGCACTTTTGGAGGGCACTTTTTGGAGGGCACTTTTCTGCGCTCCAAAGGTGCGCACTTTTGGAGGGCACTTTTTGGAGGGCACTTTTCTGCGCTCCAAAGGTGCGCACTTTTGGAGGGCACTTTTTGGAGGGCACTTTTCTGCGCTCCAAAGGTGCGCACTTTTGGAGGGCACTTTTTGGAGGGCACTTTTCTGCGCTCCAAAGGTGCGCACTTTTGGAGGGCACTTTTTGGAGGGCACTTTTCTGCGCTCCAAAGGTGCGCACTTTTGGAGGGCACTTTTTGGAGGGCACTTTTCTGCGCTCCAAAGGTGCGCACTTTTGGAGGGCACTTTTTGGAGGGCACTTTTCTGCGCTCCAAAGGTGCGCACTTTTGGAGGGCACTTTTTGGAGGGCACTTTTCTGCGCTCCAAAGGTGCGCACTTTTGGAGGGCACTTTTTGGAGGGCACTTTTCTGCGCTCCAAAGGTGCGCACTTTGGAGGGCACTTTTTGGAGGGCACTTTTCTGCGCTCCAAAGGTGCGCACTTTTGGAGGGCACTTTTGTGCACTCCAAAGGTGCGCACTTTTGGAGGGCACTTTTCCTGTGCTCCAAAGGTGCACACCTAGGTGAGCACCTTCGACCACACCTTGTAGCACACCAAACTCTGACTTTCGACTTCATCCGCAATGCAGGGTCTTTGAGGTTGGCGCAAATGCAGGGTCTTTGAGGTTGGCGCAATGCGCACAACCAGGGGAGTCGACCCATCAAACCCAACACCTCCCCTATATAAGCTATTTGTCTGATTCTCATACATGCGTAGCCTGCAGGAGCAATTAGGACATCGACCCCAACTTTCGGCTTCTAAACGAAAACAAGGTCTTTGAGGTTGGTGTAATGCGAACAACTAGGGGAGTCAACCCATCAAACCCAACACCTCCCCTATATAAGCTATTTGTCTGATTCTCATACATGTGTAGTCTACAGGAGCAATTAGGACATCGACCCCAACTTTTGACTTCTTAACGAAAACAAGGTCTTTGAGGTTGACGTAATGCGCACAACCAGGGGAGTCGACCCATCAAACCCAACACCTCCCCTATATAAGCTATTTGTCCGATTCTCATACATGTGTAGCCTGCAGGAGCCATTAGGACATTGACCCCAACTTTTGACTTCTTAACGAAAACAAGGTCTTTGAGGTTGGCGTAATGCGCACAACCAAGGGAGTTGACCCATCAAACCCAACACCTCCCCTATATAAGCTATTTGTCTGATTCTCATACATGTGTAGCCTGCAACAACGATTAGGACATCCACCCCAACTTCTGAATTCGTCTGCGTTGACCGCACCAAAGGTGCACGCCTTGGTGCTCACCAAAATCCGACTTCCGACTTCTTCTGCTATGCGGGGTCTTTGAGGTTGGCGCAGTGCGCACAACCAGGGGAGTCAACCCACCGAATGCAACACCTCCCCTATATAAGCTATTTGTCTGATTCTCATACATGCGTAGACTGCAGCAATGATTAGGACATCCACCCCAACTTTTGACTTCTTAAACAAGACAGGGTCTTTGAAGTTGGTGCAGTGCACACAACCAGGGGAGTCGACCCATCAAACGCAACACCTCCCCTATATAAAGCTATTTGTCCGATTCTCATACGTGTAGTCTGCAGCAGCGATTAGGACATCGACCCCAACTTCCGAATTCGTTTGCATTGACCGCACCAAAGGTGCACGCCTTGGTGTGCACCCTGGAGTGCACTTTGGTGCTCACCTCGGTGCACACTTTGGTGTGCACCTCGGTGTGCACCAAAGGTGCGCACCTTGGAGCGCACCAAAGGTGTACACTTTGGAGCGCACCACATAGGGTCTTTGAGAGGTTGGCGCAGTGCGCACACCAAGGTGGGTGTTGAGGTGCGTGCCGAGGTGGGTGGGTGCTAGGGTGCGCTCCATGGTGGGTGCCAGGGTGGGTGCGTGCTAGGGTGGATTCCAAAGAGGGTCATAGGGTGGGTGCCAAGGTGGGTTGGTGATATAGTGGGTTCAAAGGTGGGTACTAGGGTGGGTTCCAAGGTGGGTCACAAGTTGGGTGCCAGGATGCGTGGGTGTTAGGTTGGGTGCCAAGGTGGGCTCCTGCGTGGGTGGGTGCTAGGGTGGGTTTCAAGGTGGACGCGAGGGCGGGTGCCAAGGTGGGTAACAAGTTGGGTGTTAGGATGGGTGAGTGCTAGAGTGGGTGCCAAGGTGGGTGGGTGCTAAGGTGGATGCCAAGGTGGTTCACAGGGTGGGTGGGTTCTAGGGTGAGTTCCAAGGTGGGTCACAGGTTCAGTGCTAGGGTGGGTGTCAAGGCGGGTGTCGAGGTGCCTGGGTGCTAGGGTGTGGATGCCAATGTGGGTCATAGGGTGGGTACTAGGGTGGGCTGCAATGTGGGTGCCAAGGTGGGTAACATGCTCGGTGGGTTCTAAATTGGGTGCCAGGGTGGGTGTGCACCCACCTTGCCCGAGGTGGGTGCCAAGGTGCCAGTGTGGGTGGGTGCTAAGGTGGATGCCAAGGTGGGTGAGAAGGTGGGTGATAGGTTGAGTGGTAGGATGGGTGGGTGCCAAGATGGGTCACAGGGTGGGTGCAAGGGTGGGTAGGTGCTAGGGTTGGTGTCAGGGTGGGTGGGTGCTAGGTTGGGTTCCAAGGTGGGTGCGAGGGTGAGTGTCAAGGTGGGTCACAGGTTAGGTGCTAGGATGGGTGAGTGCTAGGGTGCAAAGGTGCCAGGGTGGGTGCTAGGATGGGTCGATGCTAGGGTGAGTGGCAAGGTGGGTCCACAAGTGTCAAGGTGGGTGCCGAGGTGGGTGCCAAGTCGGCGACTGCTATGGTGGATGCCAAGGTGGGTCACGGGGTGGGTGCCAAGTTGCTAGGTTGGGTTCCAAGGTGGGTGCCAACGTGGGTGCTAGGGTGCGTGGGTTAAAGGGTGTGTCACAACGTGGGTGCCAGGATGGGTGCGCACCCACACTGGCCAAGACGGGTGCGGGTGCAAGGTTGGGTTCCAAGCCCGGTCACAGGCTGGGTGCTAGGATGGGTGGGTGCCAAGGTGGGCACCAGGGTGGGTGCACCCACCCTGGCCAAGGTGGGTCACGGGGTGGGTCCTAGGGTGGGTAACGGGGTGGGTACTAAGGTGCGTGCCAAGGTGGGTCATAGGGTGGGTGCCAAGGTGGGCACCAGGGTGGGTGTGCACCAACCCTAGCCAGGGTAGGTCACGGGGTGGTTGTCGGGGTGGGCGTCAAGGAGCCAAGGTGGGTGGCAAGTAGCCAAGTTGCGTGCCAAGGTGGGTGTCGGGGTGGGTGCCAAGGATCCAAGGTGGGTGCCAAGGAACCAAGGTGGGTGTCTGGGTGGGTGCCGAGGTGGGAGCCAGGGTGGGTCCCAAGGTGAGTGCAAAGGTGGGTGCCAGGGTCAAGGTGAGTGCCAATGTGGGTTCCAAGGTGCCAGGGTCAGGGTGAGTGCCAATGTGGGTTCAAAGGTGCTAAGTTGGGTGCGAGGTTGGGTGCGAGGGTGGGTGGGTGCCAAGGTGTGCTAGGTGGAAGCCCGGGTGGGTCGGCATCCCATGGGTGTCGAGTTGGGTGCCTGATGGGTGCTTCTTGTCAAGTTTTAGTCGTCGGGACTCATTTCGAGCCTTAGAGGTCGTTTCTTGTCCGGTTGCCCTGTCTTCGACCTGGGAACCCAATTTTGGTCCTCGGGTCCCATTTTTTTTTGTCTCGCATCCCACTTTTGGCCTGTGGCCTTTTCGGGGTCGATTCTCGTTTTGGGCATCAGAGCATGTTTCTTCTCCTAAAACCCAATATTTGTTTATTAAGTCTCGGAACACATTTTTGTTCTCGTGGACCCATCATGGGTCTTGGAACGCATTTGTGGTCCTTGGGTCCCATTTTGCATCCCGAAACTTGTGTTTTGGTGCTTGATCCCTATTTTGGGTGCCCACCTTGCACCAAGTGCGCACCCGGGGCAAACCGAGCGCCTTGGTGCACCGGGGCAAGATCGAGCGTGCACCCGAGGCGCCCCGAACATGCACCAAGGTGCACTCGGCCCACATGTGAGCGCAGGTCGTTGCGCCCGAGGTGGTGTGTGGGCACCGCGTTGCAGACGGGACACTGCACGCACACGACGCCCCCTCCAGGTGCACGCACGTAGGCCGGGCCGGGTGCACACCCGACGCCCTAGCAAGGTGCGCGCACCCGGGCAGGGCTCACACTTGGCGAACGGGGCGCACTTCGCGAGGGAGGGTGTGCACCTCGACGGGGGTGGGTGGCCGGGGTGGATTCGCACGTGGGTCGCGGTTTGCTAAGTACACACTGCGACAAGCTCATAACGGGTGCGATCATACCAGCGTTAGTGCACCGGATCCCATCAGAACTCCGCAGTTAAGCGCGCTTGGGCCGGAGTAGTACTGGGATGGGTGACCTCCCGGGAAGTCCCGGTGTTGCACCCTTTTTTAGTTTTTCGCCGGGCGTCGCAATGCTATTTGAATAAACCTTTTGCCCGTTTGCGTTCTCGTCGGGGCCGGGCCGGGCCGGGGTGCGCTGCCCGCACTACCGCGCGCGCGGGGGCGACACCGAGCGCGCACCCGAGGCGCCCCGAGCACACAGGCCACGGTGCAACCCGGGCGTTGTGCGCGCACCCCGGTGCGCCCGAGGTGCTGCGCGCGCACCCAGGTGAAATCGGTGTGCACCTCGGCCAGTGCGCGCTCGGTCGAGTCGCGCACGTTGGCCAAGGTGCACGGTGATGTTTCTTACTCTAAGGTTCCGCACCAGACGCCCGGGACAGGTGAGCGAAGCTGGGCGGGGCCGGGTGCGCGGCCGGGGCAGGTGCACGCAGCTGGAGAGAGCTTTGGAGCACACTTCGGAGCGCACCAATGATGCGCTCCATTCAAAAGTTTCCTGAAAAGGCAAAAAAAGTTGAGATTATAGAATTTCCCACTTGAGAGATTGTAAAAAAAAAAAATTTAAAATGAAGGAAACGCGGGTGCCAAGGTGTGCGCAGCCCAGCCAAGGTGTGCGCACCAAGGCGCCCACCCTGGCGAAGGTGCACGCAAGGTGCGCACCCGAGGCAAACCGGACAATTAACCCAACTTTCGACTTCGCGCGCACCTTGGAGCGCACTTCGGAGCGCTCCTTGGTGCGCACCAATCTTGGGCACCTCGGAGTGCACCATGGCGCCCACCAAGGTGCGCACCCGGGGCAAACCGAGCTCCGACTTCGTGCGCACCTTGGAGCGCACGAAAGGTGCGCACCATGGCGCCCACCAAGGTGCGCAGCCCAGCCAAGGCGTGCGCATCAAGGTGCGCACCCTGGCGAAGGTGCGCACCCGGGGCAAACCGAGCTCCGACTTCGTGCGCACCTTGGAGCGCACAAAAGGTGCGCAACCCAGCCAAGGTGTGCGCACCCCGGTCAAACCGAGCTCCGAATCGTGCGCACCAGAGGTGCACGCCATCGTGCGCACCTTGGAGCACACTTCGGAGCCCTCCTTGGTGCGCGCCGATGTTGCGCACCTCGGAGCGCACCCGGGGAAAACAATGCAATTAACCCGACTTTCGACTTCGTGGGCACCTCGGAGCGCTCTCGGGTTCGCACCTCGGAGCACACCGAGGTGCGCACCTTTGATGCGCTGCCTTCACCAATTTCCAGAAAAGGCAAGAAAACATTGAGAAGGTGTGCGCACCGAGGTGCCCACCCTGGCGAAGGTGCACGCGAGGTGCGCACCCGGGGCAAACCGGGCTCCGACTTCGTGCACGCCGCACCTTGGAGCACACTTCGGAGCGCTCCTTGGTGCGCACCAGGGCGCGCAACCCAGCCGAGGTGCCCACCCCGGCGAAGGTGCACGCGAGGTGCGCACCCGGGGCAAACCGGGCTCCGACTTCGTGCACGCCATGGTGCCCACCGCGGCGAAGGTGCACGCGAGGTGCGCACCCGGGGCAAACCGGGCTCCGACTTCGTGCACGCCGCACCTTGGAGCACACTTCGGAGCGCTCCTTGGTGCGCACCATGGTGCCCACCAGGGCGCGCAACCCCGCCGAAGGTGCACGCGAGGTGCGCACCCGGGGCAAACCGGGCTCCGACTTCGTGCACGCCGCACCTTGGAGCACACTTCGGAGCGCTCCTTGGTGCGCACCATGGTGCCCACCAGGGCGCGCAACCCCGCCGAAGGTGCACGCGAGGTGCGCACCCGGGGCAAACCGGGCTCCGACTTCGTGCACGCCATGGTGCGCACCGCGGCGAAGGTGCGCACCCGGGGCAAACCGGGCTCCGACTTCGTGCACGCCGCACCTTGGAGCACACTTCGGAGCGCTCCTTGGTGCGCACCAGGGCGCGCAACCCAGCCGAGGTGCCCACCCCGGCGAAGGTGCACGCGAGGTGCGTACCCGGGGCAAACCGGGCTCCGACTTCGTGCACGCCGCACCTTGGAGCACACTTCGGAGCGCTCCTTGGTGCGCACCATGGTGCCCACCAGGCCGCGCAACCCAGCCAAGGTGTGCGCACCAAGGTGCACGCGAGGTGCGCACCCGGGGCAAACCGGGGTCCGACTTCGTGCACGCCGCACCTTGGAGCACACATCGGGGCGCTCCCGGGTTCGCACCGGCGTTGCGCACCGTGGTGGGCACCTCGGAGCACACCAAGGTGGGCAGCGAGGTGCGCACCTTTGATGCGATGCCTTCACTAATTTCCATAAAAGGCAAAAAAAAAACGAGATTTTAAAATTTCCGTTTTGAAAGATAGTGAGAAAAAGGGAATGCTGGTGCCATCTTGAGCCCGCCCTGGTGCGCAGCCCAGCCAAGGTGTGCGCACCAAGGTGCCCACCCTGGCGAAGGTGCGCGCCCGGGCAATTAACCCAACTTCCAACTTCGCGCGCGCCAGGGTGGGAGCGCACCCAACAACCGGGCCTGGGAAGAGCCAATGCGAGAAACCCCACCAAACGCTCTGACAAAAAAAGAGGGGGCGCTCCAGTAACCCCGCTTCGGAGCGCACCCTGGGCAAACCCAGCCAAGGTGCAGGCGAGGTGCGCACCCGGGGCAAACCGGGCTCCGACAACGTGCACGCCGCACCTTGGAGCACACTTCGTAGCGCTCCCGGGTGCGCACCTCAGAGCACACCAAGGTGGGCAGCGAGGTGCGCACCTTTGATGCGCTGCCTTCACTAATTTCCAGAAAAGGCAAAAAAAAAAGGAGATTTTAAAATTTCCGTTTTGAAAGATAGTGAAAAAAAC
>NW_026728910.1:425000-440000 GCF_030272615.1 Cryptomeria japonica
GCACTTTTGGTGGCGCAACTCGCACGAACAGTCCCACCTCGACCCCGTAAACAAGCTTTTTTGCCTCGAAGAGTTCGTCGGAGACGAAGAAGCAACCTTCAGTGCAAACGTAGCACTCTTTTGTGCAACCGCCCAAACAACGCCCCCTCTACCCTCTGTCGAAACACTCGGCATTGCTGCTCCCTAAGGTGAGCTTCTCCTCATAGGCAATTCCGCTCTTATCCGGTCACGTTTGTGTGCCCGAATTTCGCAAGGCAACCTCCATGGGACATGGAAAAGACTCGAGAAGAGAGCTCGCTCACGGGAGAGAGAAGCCAAGGAGACCACGAGAGTGCTGAGAGTGGGACAGCGCTGAATAGGCGGGAGAAGCCTGCGCGTATAAACGGAGATATATATCCAATTGCAACGAAGGAACGTGCCAAAGATCGAGAACAATGGCAGAAATGCTAGTAACGTGCACTTCGGGACCAACGCATCACCGGAAGACAACCGCCAAACATCGAAAGAGTCGCGATGCTCCGCAACCTACGTGCAAAGCGGTCGCACACCGGGTAAGGGAGTGAGAGCCCCAAACATAGCTGGGCGAGGCGCTCACTCCGCTCTTTAATATCTCGTTAATACCGCCAAGGAAATGGCACAAGCACACACACACAAGCATCCTCGGAAGAGGACAGTTCGAGTGACAGGTCAAATCCAAGAGTTCCGAAGACTACCTCCAGGAACAATCGGGAACAAGACCGATTACAAGTCGTCGAGTCTGTTACTGGGCGAACACGAGATGCGCACAGGAAATCGATCAGCCCTCACAATGGCCCAAGGCCAGAGATCGGACTGCTACGATTTACCCCAACAATCATCGTGCCACTCTTCGCAGAGAGGTGATAGACGCCAACGAGCCCGCGCATAGCAATCGAGGTGTAAAAAGGGCGTTGAAGGCAGGAAGCCTGGACGAAAGAGGCTACGAGGTCACCTCGAAGCGGTCTAAGAATCGGGCGCACTTGGGGCGACTACCAGTGCCAACCCCTTATCCCGCGGTGCGTCCGACACACAGAAATTTCCAAGGCGGCCAAGGAGCCTCCCCGCATAGCAATCGGGGTGTGAGGTTACGGATGCAGCATTGATAGCAATCGAGGTGTGAGGCGAAGGATGCAGAAGTGAGAGCCGAGGGATGTAGCAGAGATAGCAATCGGGGTGTGTGATGCAGAAGAGATAGCAATCGAGGTGTGCGGTGGGAAGGGCCCAGCAGCCAGAATGCATGAAGCGACGGATGAAGCAGTGATGACAACCGGGCTGTGAGGAGAGGAGGGATGCAGCCAAGAAAGCAATCAGGGCTCGAGGCAAGGGATGCATCAAGGATAGCAATCATGTTGTGAGGCGAGATTCCAAAGGCTAAACGTGAGAGGCTGCAGGGTCGACTCAGAGAGGTCTATGCATGTGAGAGGCTGAAAGCAAGGTCGACTCGGAGCGGTCTATGCATCGGGCGCGCTTGGGGCGACTACCAGTGCCAACCCCTTATCCCGCGACGCGTCCGACAAAGAGAACGTTCCAAGGCGGCAGAGGAGGTTACCAGCCGAAGGATGCAGTAGCAATAACAGGTATAGTTCCGCGGCGGCCGAGAAGACTCACCGCATAGGAATCGGGATGCGAGGCGAGGGATGCGGCGGGAAGGCCCCGACGGCTAAACGGAAGAGGCTGCAGGGCCGCCTCGGAATGGTCCAAGCATCGGATGCGATTGGGACGACTACCAGTGCCAACCCCTTATCCCGCGATGCGTCCGATACACAGATAGTTCCAAGGCGGCCGAGGAGCCTCACCGCATATCAATCGGGGTGCGAGGCGAGGGATGGGGCGGGAAGGCCCCAACGGCTAGACAGAAGAGGCTTCAGGGCCACCTCGGAATGGTCCAAGCATCGGACGCGCTTGGGGCGACTGCCAGTGCCAACCCCTTATCCCGCGATGCGTCCGATACACAGATGGTTCCAAGGCGGCCGAGGAGCCTCACCGCATAGCAATCGGGGGTGCGAGGCGAGGGATGGGGCGGGAAGGCCCCAACGGCTAGACGGAAGAGGCTTCAGGACCGCCTAGGAATGGTCCAAGCATCGGACACGCTTGGGGCGACTACCAGTGACAGCCCCCTATCCCGCGATGCGTCCGATACGAAGATGGTTCCAAGGCGGCCGAGGAGCCTCACCGCATAGCAATCGGGGTGCGAGGTGGGGGATGCGGCGAGATGGCCCCAACGGCTAGACGGAAGAGGCCACAGGGCCGCGTCGGAATAGTCCAAGCATCGGACGCGCTTGGGGCGACTACCAGTGACAACCCCTTATCCCGCGATGCGTCCGATACGAAGATAGTTCCAAGGCGGCCGAGGAGCCTCACCGCATAGCAATCGGGGTGCGAGGTGGGGGATGCGGCGAGATGGCCCCAACGGCTAGACGGAAGAGGCTGCAGGGCCGCCTCGGAATAGTCCAAGCATCGGACGCGCTTGGGGCCACTACCAGTGACAACCCCTTATCCCGCGATGCGTCCGATACGAAGATAGTTCCAAGGCGGCCGAAGAGCCTCACCGCATAGCAATCGGGGTGCGAGGTGGGGGATGCGGCGAGATGGCCCCAACGGCTAGACGGAAGAGGCCACAGGGCCGCCTCGGAATAGTCCAAGCATCGGACGCGCTTGGGGCGACTACCAGTGACAACCCCTTATCCCGCGATGCGTCCGATACGAAGATAGTTCCCAGGCGGCCGAGGAGCCTCACCGCATAGCAATCGGGGTGCGAGGCGAGGGATGCGGCGAGATGGCCCCAAAGGCTAGACGGAAGAGGCTGCAGGGCTGCCTCGGAATAGTCCAAGCATCGGACGCGCTTGGGGCGACTACCACTGCCAACCCCTTATCCCGCGATGCGTCCGATACACAGATAGTTCCGAGGCGGCCGAGGAGGTGGGGGATGCAGCGAGATGGCCCCAACGGCTAGACGGAAGAGGCTGCAGGGCCGCCTCGGAATAGTCCAAGCATCGGACGCGCTTGGGGCGACTACCAGTGACAACCCCTTATCCCGCGATGCGTCCGATACACAGATAGTTCCGAGGCGGCCAAGGAGCCTCACCGCATAGCAATCGTGGTGCGAGGTGGGGGATGCGGCGAGATGGCCCCAACGGCTAGACGGAAGAGGCTGCAGGGCCGCCTCGGAATGGTCCAAGCATCGGATGCGCTTGGGGCGACTACCACTGCCAACCCCTTATCCCGCGATGCGTCCGATACACAGATAGTTCCAAGGCGGCCGAGGAGCCTCACAGCATAGCAATCAGGGTGCGAGGCGAGGGATGCGGCGAGAAAGCCCCAACGGCTAGAGGGAAGAGGCTTCAGGTCCGCCTCGGAATGGTCCAAGCATCGGACGCGCTTGGGGCGACTACCAGTGACAACCCCTTATCCCGCGACGCGTCCGATACACAGATAGTTCCAAGGCGGCCGAGGAGCCTCACCGCATAGCAATCGGGGTGCGAGGCGAGGGATGCGGCGAGAAGGACCCAACGGCTACACGGAAGAGGCTTCGGGGCCGCCTCGGAATGGTCCAAGCATCGGACGCGCTTGGGGCGACTACCAGTGACAACCCCTTATCCCGCGACGCGTCCGATACACAGATAGTTCCAAGGCGGCCGAGGAGCCTCACCGCATAGCAATCGGGGTGCGAGGCGAGGGATGCGGCGAGAAGGACCCAACGGCTAGACGGAAGAGGCTTCGGGGCCGCCTCGGAATGGTCCAAGCATCGGACGCGCTTGGGGCGACTACCAGTGACAACCCCTTATCCCGCGACGCGTCCGATACACAGATAGTTCCAAGGCGGCCGAGGAGCCTCACTGCATAGCAATCGGGGTGCGAGGCGAGGGATGCGGCGAGAAGGACCCAACGGCTAGACGGAAGAGGCTTCGGGTCCGCCTCGGAATGGTCCAAGCATCGGACGCGCTTGGGGCGACTACCAGTGACAACCCCTTATCCCGCGACGCGTCCGATACACAGATAGTTCCAAGGCGGCCGAGGAGCCTCACCGCATAGCAATCGGGGTGCGAGGCGAGGGATGCGGCGAGAAGGACCCAACGGCTAGACGGAAGAGGCTTCGGGTCCGCCTCGGAATGGTCCAAGCATCGGACGCGCTTGGGGCGACTACCAGTGACAACCCCTTATCCCGCGACGCGTCCGATACACAGATAGTTCCAAGGCGGCCGAGGAGCCTCACCGCATAGCAATCGGGGTGCGAGGCGAGGGATGCGGCGAGAAGGACCCAACGGCTAGACGGAAGAGGCTTCGGGTCCGCCTCGGAATGGTCCAAGCATCGGACGCGCTTGGGGCGACTACCAGTGACAACCCCTTATCCCGCGACGCGTCCGATACACAGATAGTTCCGAGGCGGCCGAGGAGCCTCACCGCATAGCAATCGGGGTGCGAGGCGAAGGATGCGGCGAGAAGGACCCAACGGCTAGACGGAAGAGGCTTCGGGTCCGCCTCGGAATGGTCCAAGCATCGGACGCGCTTGGGGCGACTACCAGTGACAACCCCTTATCCCGCGACGCGTCCGATACACAGATAGTTCCAAGGCGGCCGAGGAGCCTCACCGCATAGCAATCGGGGTGCGAGGCGAGGGATGCGGCGAGAAGGACCCAACGGCTAGACGGAAGAGGCTTCAGGGCCGCCTCGGAATGGTCCAAGCATCGAACGCGCTTGGGGCGACTACCAGTGACAACCCCTTATCCCGCGACGCGTCCGATACACAGATAGTTCCGAGGCGGCCGAGGAGCCTCACCGCATAGCAATCGGGGTGCGAGGCGAGGGATGCGGCGAGAAGGACCCAACGGCTAGACGGAAGAGGCTTCAGGGCCGCCTCGGAATGGTCCAAGCATCGGACGCGCTTGGGGCGACTACCAGTGACAACCCCTTATCCCGCGACGCGTCCGATACACAGATAGTTCCGAGGCGGCCGAGGAGCCTCACCGCATAGCAATCGGGGTGCGAGGCGAGGGATGCGGCGAGAAGGACCCAACGGCTAGACGGAAGAGGCTTCAGGGCCGCCTCGGAATGGTCCAAGCATCGGACGCGCTTGGGGCGACTACCAATGACAACCCCTTATCCCGCGACGCGTCCGATACACAGATAGTTCCGAGGCGGCCGAGGAGCCTCACCGCATAGCAATCGGGGTGCGAGGCGAGGGATGCGGCGAGAAGGACCCAACGGCTAGACGGAAGAGGCTTCAGGGCCGCCTCGGAATGGTCCAAGCATCGGACGCGCTTGGGGCGACTACCAGTGACAACCCCTTATCCCGCGACGCGTCCGATACACAGATAGTTCCGAGGCGGCCGAGGAGCCTCACCGCATAGCAATCGGGGTGCGAGGCGAGGGATGCGGCGAGAAGGACCCAACGGCTAGACGGAAGAGGCTTCAGGGCCGCCTCGGAATGGTCCAAGCATCGGACGCGCTTGGGGCGACTACCGTTGCCAACCCCTTATCCCGCGATGCGTCTGATACACAGATAGTTCCGAGGCGGCCGAGGAGCCTCACCGCATAGCAATCGGGTTGCGAGGCAGATTATTGGGAAGGGAACCCCCTGGGATGCGGCTCAAGCAGTGCCCAAAGGGACTGGAATGCGGAATCACATCGAGAGACCCAAATGCTATACGAGGGCTCAAATCGAATTATCGATTTGGCCACGACATGGACGCATCGGAACGACTACCTTTGCCGAACCACTCGCAATTGCATCCATACCGAAACCAATAGACATTTCCGTTAGAGCCCTCGCATAGCATTCGGGAATCTCGCATGCCCCTCTAAATCGACCAATGCTGGCGCTCAATGAAAATCCGAGCGCTACCACCGTTCGAGCGCCAGCATTGGTCGAGTTAGAGGGGCACGGGGGAGAATGCTCCAGTCAACACCTCCCCTATATAAGTTATTTGTCCGATTCTCGCACAACCGTAGTCTGCCTCGTCGAATCAAACAACGGTCCCAGATTCCGACTTCCGTTCCGTAGAGACCCAAAAGCTAGATGGAGGCTCGCAAGAAAGAGAGTCGGCGCATAGCAATCGGGTTTCTCGAACGTTTAGGGACCGAGCTCACTTGCGGATAGGGCAAAATCCGCCAAGCAACCCAAAAGCTAGACGGGGGCTCGAATCGAATCGCCTAGGCGGCCACAACAACGACGTGTTGGATCGACTACCAGTGCCAAACCATTCAGCAAGACTAGTCTGTGTCGAGGCCGGATAGAGATTCTCAGAGAGCGCCCGCATAGCATTTAGGAGACCTGCCGCGTCCCTCACACTCGACAAATGGTGGTGCACGTTTATAAATCCGAGCGATCCCAACCCTTTCAAGCACCAACATCGGTCGAGATAGAGGGGCACGGAGGGGGCTGCGTGAGACAACACAGTCCCCTATATAAGTTATTTGTCCGATTCTCACACATCCGAAGAATGGTCATCAAATCGGACAACAGCCCAAACTTCCGACTTCCGTCCCAGAAAGCCCAAGAGCTATCTAAAACGTTCATGGCCGGAACTCGATCGCGGCTATACCAGTCCGCCAAGCAACCCAAAAGCTAGACTGGAGCTCTAGTCGAATCACCTCTGTGGCCATTGCAAGGACGTGTTGGAGCGACTACCATTGCCGAACCATTCCGCAGGTCGAGTCCATACCAAGGCCGCATAGAGATTCACGATGAGCTCCTGCATAGCAATCAGGAGACTTGCCGTGTCCATCACAATCGATAAATCCTGGTGCAAGATTTTTGCATCCGAGCGCTCCAACCAGTCGAGCACCAGCATCAATCGACATAAACGGGCACGGGGGGAGGATGCTCGAGAACACTACCTCCCCTATATAAGTTATTTGTCCGATTCTCAAGCAGCCGAAGTCTGGTCATCGAATCGGGTCAAAGACCACAACTTCCGACTTTACCCACAATGCAAGTCATCGAATCGAACATCGGCCCCCGAGTCGGACTCCATGCGTATGTCAGGTCATCGGACCCAAATTCCGCCTTCCTGCGCATGGCGGGCCATCAATATCAACTCGGTCATCGGACCCAAACTCCGCCTTTTTGCGTATGGCACGCCTTCAAATCGATCATCGGACCCAAATTCCGCCTTCCTGTGCATGGCGGGCCATCAACATCAACTCGGTCATCGGACCCAAATTCCGCCTTTCTGCGCATGGCACGCCATCAACTCGGTCATCGGACCCAAATTCCGCCTTCCTGCGCATGGCAGGTCATCGGACACAAATTCAGACCTCGCCAATATGCCTACGTATCGAATCGGTCATCGGACCCAACTTCCGACTTCATCCATACTGTAGGGTCTTTGAGGTTGGCGCGGTGCGCTCAACCCAGGGAGTCGACCCATCGAAGCATACACCTCCCCTATATAAGCTATTTGTCCGATTCCCACACCTGTGTAGTTTGCACCTCTGACCAGGACATCGACCCCAACTTCCGAACTCGACTGCAACGACGGCACCAGCGCCTTGGTGCGCACCTTGCGACGCACAGTCCCAACATTCGCCTTCCTGCACATGGCAGGTCATCGGACCCAAATTCCGACCTCGCGAGTATGCCTACATATCGAATCGGTCATCGGACCCAACTTCCGACTTCATCCATACCGTAGGGTCTTTGAGGTTGGCGCGGTGCGCTCAACCCGGGGAGTCGACCCAACGAAGCATACACCTCCCCTATATAAGCTATTTGTCCGATTCCCACACCTGTGTAGTTTGCACCTCCGATCAAGACATCGACCCCAACTTCCGAACTCGCCTCCAACGACCGAACCAGCGCCTTGGTGCGCACCTTGCAACGCACAGTGCCAACATTCGCCTTCCTGCACGTGGCAGGTCATCGGACCCAAATTCCGACCTCGCGAGTATGCCTACATATCGAATCGGTCATCGGACCCAACTTCCGACTTCATCCATACCGTAGGGTCTTTGAGGTTGGCGCGGTGCGCTCAACCCGGGGAGTCGACCCAACGAAGCATACACCTCCCCTATATAAGCTATTTGTCCGATTCCCACACCTGTGTAGCTTGCACCTCCGATCAGGACATCGACCCCAACTTCCGAACTCGACTAAAAAGACCGCACCAGCGCCTTGGTGTGCACCTTGCAACGCACAGTGTCAACATTCGCCTTCCTGCACATGGCAGGTCATCGGACCCAAATTCCGACCTCATGAGCATACCTACTAATCGAATCGGTCATCGGACCCAACTTCCGACTTCATCCATACCGTAGGGTCTTTGAGGTTGGCGCGGTGCGCTCAACCTGGGGAGTCGACCCATCGAAGCATACACCTCCCCTATATAAGCTATTTGTCCGATTCCGACACCTGTGTAGTTTGCACCTCCGCTCAGGACATCGACCCCAACTTCCGAACTCGCCTGCAACGACCGAACCAGCGCCTTGGTGCGCACCAAAAGTGCGCACTTTTGGAGGGCACTTTTCTGCGCTCCAAAGGTGCGCACTTTTGGAGGGCACTTTTTGGAGGGCACTTTTCTGCGCTCCAAAGGTGCGCACTTTTGGAGGGCACTTTTTGGAGGGCACTTTTCTGCGCTCCAAAGGTGCGCACTTTTGGAGGGCACTTTTTGGAGGGCACTTTTCTGCGCTCCAAAGGTGCGCACTTTTGGAGGGCACTTTTTGGAGGGCACTTTTCTGCGCTCCAAAGGTGCGCACTTTTGGAGGGCACTTTTTGGAGGGCACTTTTCTGCGCTCCAAAGGTGCGCACTTTTGGAGGGCACTTTTTGGAGGGCACTTTTCTGCGCTCCAAAGGTGCGCACTTTTGGAGGGCACTTTTTGGAGGGCACTTTTCTGCGCTCCAAAGGTGCGCACTTTTGGAGGGCACTTTTTGGAGGGCACTTTTCTGCGCTCCAAAGGTGCGCACTTTTGGAGGGCACTTTTTGGAGGGCACTTTTCTGCGCTCCAAAGGTGCGCACTTTTGGAGGGCACTTTTCTGCGCTCCAAAGGTGCGCACTTTTGGAGGGCACTTTTGTGCACTCCAAAGGTGCGCACTTTTGGAGGGCACTTTTCCTGTGCTCCAAAGGTGCACACCTAGGTGAGCACCTTCGACCACACCTTGTAGCACACCAAACTCTGACTTTCGACTTCATCCGCAATGCAGGGTCTTTGAGGTTGGCGCAATGCGCACAACCAGGGGAGTCGACCCATCAAACCCAACACCTCCCCTATATAAGCTATTTGTCTGATTCTCATACATGCGTAGCCTGCAGGAGCAATTAGGACATCGACCCCAACTTTCGGCTTCTAAACGAAAACAAGGTCTTTGAGGTTGGTGTAATGCGAACAACTAGGGGAGTCAACCCATCAAACCCAACACCTCCCCTATATAAGCTATTTGTCTGATTCTCATACATGTGTAGTCTACAGGAGCAATTAGGACATCGACCCCAACTTTTGACTTCTTAACGAAAACAAGGTCTTTGAGGTTGACGTAATGCGCACAACCAGGGGAGTCGACCCATCAAACCCAACACCTCCCCTATATAAGCTATTTGTCCGATTCTCATACATGTGTAGCCTGCAGGAGCCATTAGGACATTGACCCCAACTTTTGACTTCTTAACGAAAACAAGGTCTTTGAGGTTGGCGTAATGCGCACAACCAAGGGAGTTGACCCATCAAACCCAACACCTCCCCTATATAAGCTATTTGTCTGATTCTCATACATGTGTAGCCTGCAACAACGATTAGGACATCCACCCCAACTTCTGAATTCGTCTGCGTTGACCGCACCAAAGGTGCACGCCTTGGTGCTCACCAAAATCCGACTTCCGACTTCTTCTGCTATGCGGGGTCTTTGAGGTTGGCGCAGTGCGCACAACCAGGGGAGTCAACCCACCGAATGCAACACCTCCCCTATATAAGCTATTTGTCTGATTCTCATACATGCGTAGACTGCAGCAATGATTAGGACATCCACCCCAACTTTTGACTTCTTAAACAAGACAGGGTCTTTGAAGTTGGTGCAGTGCACACAACCAGGGGAGTCGACCCATCAAACGCAACACCTCCCCTATATAAAGCTATTTGTCCGATTCTCATACGTGTAGTCTGCAGCAGCGATTAGGACATCGACCCCAACTTCCGAATTCGTTTGCATTGACCGCACCAAAGGTGCACGCCTTGGTGTGCACCCTGGAGTGCACTTTGGTGCTCACCTCGGTGCACACTTTGGTGTGCACCTCGGTGTGCACCAAAGGTGCGCACCTTGGAGCGCACCAAAGGTGTACACTTTGGAGCGCACCACATAGGGTCTTTGAGAGGTTGGCGCAGTGCGCACACCAAGGTGGGTGTTGAGGTGCGTGCCGAGGTGGGTGGGTGCTAGGGTGCGCTCCATGGTGGGTGCCAGGGTGGGTGCGTGCTAGGGTGGATTCCAAAGAGGGTCATAGGGTGGGTGCCAAGGTGGGTTGGTGATATAGTGGGTTCAAAGGTGGGTACTAGGGTGGGTTCCAAGGTGGGTCACAAGTTGGGTGCCAGGATGCGTGGGTGTTAGGTTGGGTGCCAAGGTGGGCTCCTGCGTGGGTGGGTGCTAGGGTGGGTTTCAAGGTGGACGCGAGGGCGGGTGCCAAGGTGGGTAACAAGTTGGGTGTTAGGATGGGTGAGTGCTAGAGTGGGTGCCAAGGTGGGTGGGTGCTAAGGTGGATGCCAAGGTGGTTCACAGGGTGGGTGGGTTCTAGGGTGAGTTCCAAGGTGGGTCACAGGTTCAGTGCTAGGGTGGGTGTCAAGGCGGGTGTCGAGGTGCCTGGGTGCTAGGGTGTGGATGCCAATGTGGGTCATAGGGTGGGTACTAGGGTGGGCTGCAATGTGGGTGCCAAGGTGGGTAACATGCTCGGTGGGTTCTAAATTGGGTGCCAGGGTGGGTGTGCACCCACCTTGCCCGAGGTGGGTGCCAAGGTGCCAGTGTGGGTGGGTGCTAAGGTGGATGCCAAGGTGGGTGAGAAGGTGGGTGATAGGTTGAGTGGTAGGATGGGTGGGTGCCAAGATGGGTCACAGGGTGGGTGCAAGGGTGGGTAGGTGCTAGGGTTGGTGTCAGGGTGGGTGGGTGCTAGGTTGGGTTCCAAGGTGGGTGCGAGGGTGAGTGTCAAGGTGGGTCACAGGTTAGGTGCTAGGATGGGTGAGTGCTAGGGTGCAAAGGTGCCAGGGTGGGTGCTAGGATGGGTCGATGCTAGGGTGAGTGGCAAGGTGGGTCCACAAGTGTCAAGGTGGGTGCCGAGGTGGGTGCCAAGTCGGCGACTGCTATGGTGGATGCCAAGGTGGGTCACGGGGTGGGTGCCAAGTTGCTAGGTTGGGTTCCAAGGTGGGTGCCAACGTGGGTGCTAGGGTGCGTGGGTTAAAGGGTGTGTCACAACGTGGGTGCCAGGATGGGTGCGCACCCACACTGGCCAAGACGGGTGCGGGTGCAAGGTTGGGTTCCAAGCCCGGTCACAGGCTGGGTGCTAGGATGGGTGGGTGCCAAGGTGGGCACCAGGGTGGGTGCACCCACCCTGGCCAAGGTGGGTCACGGGGTGGGTCCTAGGGTGGGTAACGGGGTGGGTACTAAGGTGCGTGCCAAGGTGGGTCATAGGGTGGGTGCCAAGGTGGGCACCAGGGTGGGTGTGCACCAACCCTAGCCAGGGTAGGTCACGGGGTGGTTGTCGGGGTGGGCGTCAAGGAGCCAAGGTGGGTGGCAAGTAGCCAAGTTGCGTGCCAAGGTGGGTGTCGGGGTGGGTGCCAAGGATCCAAGGTGGGTGCCAAGGAACCAAGGTGGGTGTCTGGGTGGGTGCCGAGGTGGGAGCCAGGGTGGGTCCCAAGGTGAGTGCAAAGGTGGGTGCCAGGGTCAAGGTGAGTGCCAATGTGGGTTCCAAGGTGCCAGGGTCAGGGTGAGTGCCAATGTGGGTTCAAAGGTGCTAAGTTGGGTGCGAGGTTGGGTGCGAGGGTGGGTGGGTGCCAAGGTGTGCTAGGTGGAAGCCCGGGTGGGTCGGCATCCCATGGGTGTCGAGTTGGGTGCCTGATGGGTGCTTCTTGTCAAGTTTTAGTCGTCGGGACTCATTTCGAGCCTTAGAGGTCGTTTCTTGTCCGGTTGCCCTGTCTTCGACCTGGGAACCCAATTTTGGTCCTCGGGTCCCATTTTTTTTTGTCTCGCATCCCACTTTTGGCCTGTGGCCTTTTCGGGGTCGATTCTCGTTTTGGGCATCAGAGCATGTTTCTTCTCCTAAAACCCAATATTTGTTTATTAAGTCTCGGAACACATTTTTGTTCTCGTGGACCCATCATGGGTCTTGGAACGCATTTGTGGTCCTTGGGTCCCATTTTGCATCCCGAAACTTGTGTTTTGGTGCTTGATCCCTATTTTGGGTGCCCACCTTGCACCAAGTGCGCACCCGGGGCAAACCGAGCGCCTTGGTGCACCGGGGCAAGATCGAGCGTGCACCCGAGGCGCCCCGAACATGCACCAAGGTGCACTCGGCCCACATGTGAGCGCAGGTCGTTGCGCCCGAGGTGGTGTGTGGGCACCGCGTTGCAGACGGGACACTGCACGCACACGACGCCCCCTCCAGGTGCACGCACGTAGGCCGGGCCGGGTGCACACCCGACGCCCTAGCAAGGTGCGCGCACCCGGGCAGGGCTCACACTTGGCGAACGGGGCGCACTTCGCGAGGGAGGGTGTGCACCTCGACGGGGGTGGGTGGCCGGGGTGGATTCGCACGTGGGTCGCGGTTTGCTAAGTACACACTGCGACAAGCTCATAACGGGTGCGATCATACCAGCGTTAGTGCACCGGATCCCATCAGAACTCCGCAGTTAAGCGCGCTTGGGCCGGAGTAGTACTGGGATGGGTGACCTCCCGGGAAGTCCCGGTGTTGCACCCTTTTTTAGTTTTTCGCCGGGCGTCGCAATGCTATTTGAATAAACCTTTTGCCCGTTTGCGTTCTCGTCGGGGCCGGGCCGGGCCGGGGTGCGCTGCCCGCACTACCGCGCGCGCGGGGGCGACACCGAGCGCGCACCCGAGGCGCCCCGAGCACACAGGCCACGGTGCAACCCGGGCGTTGTGCGCGCACCCCGGTGCGCCCGAGGTGCTGCGCGCGCACCCAGGTGAAATCGGTGTGCACCTCGGCCAGTGCGCGCTCGGTCGAGTCGCGCACGTTGGCCAAGGTGCACGGTGATGTTTCTTACTCTAAGGTTCCGCACCAGACGCCCGGGACAGGTGAGCGAAGCTGGGCGGGGCCGGGTGCGCGGCCGGGGCAGGTGCACGCAGCTGGAGAGAGCTTTGGAGCACACTTCGGAGCGCACCAATGATGCGCTCCATTCAAAAGTTTCCTGAAAAGGCAAAAAAAGTTGAGATTATAGAATTTCCCACTTGAGAGATTGTAAAAAAAAAAAATTTAAAATGAAGGAAACGCGGGTGCCAAGGTGTGCGCAGCCCAGCCAAGGTGTGCGCACCAAGGCGCCCACCCTGGCGAAGGTGCACGCAAGGTGCGCACCCGAGGCAAACCGGACAATTAACCCAACTTTCGACTTCGCGCGCACCTTGGAGCGCACTTCGGAGCGCTCCTTGGTGCGCACCAATCTTGGGCACCTCGGAGTGCACCATGGCGCCCACCAAGGTGCGCACCCGGGGCAAACCGAGCTCCGACTTCATGCGCACCTTGGAGCGCACGAAAGGTGCGCACCATGGCGCCCACCAAGGTGCGCAGCCCAGCCAAGGCGTGCGCATCAAGGTGCGCACCCTGGCGAAGGTGCGCACCCGGGGCAAACCGAGCTCCGACTTCGTGCGCACCTTGGAGCGCACAAAAGGTGCGCAACCCAGCCAAGGTGTGCGCACCCCGGTCAAACCGAGCTCCGAATCGTGCGCACCAGAGGTGCACGCCATCGTGCGCACCTTGGAGCACACTTCGGAGCCCTCCTTGGTGCGCGCCGATGTTGCGCACCTCGGAGCGCACCCGGGGAAAACAATGCAATTAACCCGACTTTCGACTTCGTGGGCACCTCGGAGCGCTCTCGGGTTCGCACCTCGGAGCACACCGAGGTGCGCACCTTTGATGCGCTGCCTTCACCAATTTCCAGAAAAGGCAAGAAAACATTGAGAAGGTGTGCGCACCGAGGTGCCCACCCTGGCGAAGGTGCACGCGAGGTGCGCACCCGGGGCAAACCGGGCTCCGACTTCGTGCACGCCGCACCTTGGAGCACACTTCGGAGCGCTCCTTGGTGCGCACCAGGGCGTGCAACCCAGCCGAGGTGCCCACCCCGGCGAAGGTGCACGCGAGGTGCGCACCCGGGGCAAACCGGGCTCCGACTTCGTGCACGCCATGGTGCCCACCGCGGCGAAGGTGCACGCGAGGTGCGCACCCGGGGCAAACCGGGCTCCGACTTCGTGCACGCCGCACCTTGGAGCACACTTCGGAGCGCTCCTTGGTGCGCACCATGGTGCCCACCAGGGCGCGCAACCCCGCCGAAGGTGCACGCGAGGTGCGCACCCGGGGCAAACCGGGCTCCGACTTCGTGCACGCCGCACCTTGGAGCACACTTCGGAGCGCTCCTTGGTGCGCACCATGGTGCCCACCAGGGCGCGCAACCCCGCCGAAGGTGCACGCGAGGTGCGCACCCGGGGCAAACCGGGCTCCGACTTCGTGCACGCCATGGTGCGCACCGCGGCGAAGGTGCGCACCCGGGGCAAACCGGGCTCCGACTTCGTGCACGCCGCACCTTGGAGCACACTTCGGAGCGCTCCTTGGTGCGCACCAGGGCGCGCAACCCAGCCGAGGTGCCCACCCCGGCGAAGGTGCACGCGAGGTGCGTACCCGGGGCAAACCGGGCTCCGACTTCGTGCACGCCGCACCTTGGAGCACACTTCGGAGCGCTCCTTGGTGCGCACCATGGTGCCCACCAGGCCGCGCAACCCAGCCAAGGTGTGCGCACCAAGGTGCACGCGAGGTGCGCACCCGGGGCAAACCGGGGTCCGACTTC
>NW_026728910.1:452500-467500 GCF_030272615.1 Cryptomeria japonica
AGCCTCACCGCATATCAATCGGGGTGCGAGGCGAGGGATGGGGCGGGAAGGCCCCAACGGCTAGACGGAAGAGGCTTCAGGGCCACCTCGGAATGGTCCAAGCATCGGACGCGCTTGGGGCGACTGCCAGTGCCAACCCCTTATCCCGCGATGCGTCCGATACACAGATGGTTCCAAGGCGGCCGAGGAGCCTCACCGCATAGCAATCGGGGGTGCGAGGCGAGGGATGGGGCGGGAAGGCCCCAACGGCTAGACGGAAGAGGCTTCAGGGCCGCCTAGGAATGGTCCAAGCATCGGACACGCTTGGGGCGACTACCAGTGACAGCCCCCTATCCCGCGATGCGTCCGATACGAAGATGGTTCCAAGGCGGCCGAGGAGCCTCACCGCATAGCAATCGGGGTGCGAGGTGGGGGATGCGGCGAGATGGCCCCAACGGCTAGACGGAAGAGGCCACAGGGCCGCGTCGGAATAGTCCAAGCATCGGACGCGCTTGGGGCGACTACCAGTGACAACCCCTTATCCCGCGATGCGTCCGATACGAAGATAGTTCCAAGGCGGCCGAGGAGCCTCACCGCATAGCAATCGGGGTGCGAGGTGGGGGATGCGGCGAGATGGCCCCAACGGCTAGACGGAAGAGGCTGCAGGGCCGCCTCGGAATAGTCCAAGCATCGGACGCGCTTGGGGCCACTACCAGTGACAACCCCTTATCCCGCGATGCGTCCGATACGAAGATAGTTCCAAGGCGGCCGAAGAGCCTCACCGCATAGCAATCGGGGTGCGAGGTGGGGGATGCGGCGAGATGGCCCCAACGGCTAGACGGAAGAGGCCACAGGGCCGCCTCGGAATAGTCCAAGCATCGGACGCGCTTGGGGCGACTACCAGTGACAACCCCTTATCCCGCGATGCGTCCGATACGAAGATAGTTCCCAGGCGGCCGAGGAGCCTCACCGCATAGCAATCGGGGTGCGAGGCGAGGGATGCGGCGAGATGGCCCCAAAGGCTAGACGGAAGAGGCTGCAGGGCTGCCTCGGAATAGTCCAAGCATCGGACGCGCTTGGGGCGACCACCACTGCCAACCCCTTATCCCGCGATGCGTCCGATACACAGATAGTTCCGAGGCGGCCGAGGAGGTGGGGGATGCAGCGAGATGGCCCCAACGGCTAGACGGAAGAGGCTGCAGGGCCGCCTCGGAATAGTCCAAGCATCGGACGCGCTTGGGGCGACTACCAGTGACAACCCCTTATCCCGCGATGCGTCCGATACACAGATAGTTCCGAGGCGGCCAAGGAGCCTCACCGCATAGCAATCGTGGTGCGAGGTGGGGGATGCGGCGAGATGGCCCCAACGGCTAGACGGAAGAGGCTGCAGGGCCGCCTCGGAATGGTCCAAGCATCGGATGCGCTTGGGGCGACTACCACTGCCAACCCCTTATCCCGCGATGCGTCCGATACACAGATAGTTCCAAGGCGGCCGAGGAGCCTCACAGCATAGCAATCGGGGTGCGAGGCGAGGGATGCGGCGAGAAAGCCCCAACGGCTAGAGGGAAGAGGCTTCAGGTCCGCCTCGGAATGGTCCAAGCATCGGACGCGCTTGGGGCGACTACCAGTGACAACCCCTTATCCCGCGACGCGTCCGATACACAGATAGTTCCAAGGCGGCCGAGGAGCCTCACCGCATAGCAATCGGGGTGCGAGGCGAGGGATGCGGCGAGAAGGACCCAACGGCTACACGGAAGAGGCTTCGGGGCCGCCTCGGAATGGTCCAAGCATCGGACGCGCTTGGGGCGACTACCAGTGACAACCCCTTATCCCGCGACGCGTCCGATACACAGATAGTTCCAAGGCGGCCGAGGAGCCTCACCGCATAGCAATCGGGGTGCGAGGCGAGGGATGCGGCGAGAAGGACCCAACGGCTACACGGAAGAGGCTTCGGGGCCGCCTCGGAATGGTCCAAGCATCGGACGCGCTTGGGGCGACTACCAGTGACAACCCCTTATCCCGCGACGCGTCCGATACACAGATAGTTCCAAGGCGGCCGAGGAGCCTCACCGCATAGCAATCGGGGTGCGAGGCGAGGGATGCGGCGAGAAGGACCCAACGGCTAGACGGAAGAGGCTTCGGGTCCGCCTCGGAATGGTCCAAGCATCGGACGCGCTTGGGGCGACTACCAGTGACAACCCCTTATCCCGCGACGCGTCCGATACACAGATAGTTCCAAGGCGGCCGAGGAGCCTCACCGCATAGCAATCGGGGTGCGAGGCGAGGGATGCGGCGAGAAGGACCCAACGGCTAGACGGAAGAGGCTTCGGGTCCGCCTCGGAATGGTCCAAGCATCGGACGCGCTTGGGGCGACTACCAGTGACAACCCCTTATCCCGCGACGCGTCCGATACACAGATAGTTCCAAGGCGGCCGAGGAGCCTCACCGCATAGCAATCGGGGTGCGAGGCGAGGGATGCGGCGAGAAGGACCCAACGGCTAGACGGAAGAGGCTTCGGGTCCGCCTCGGAATGGTCCAAGCATCGGACGCGCTTGGGGCGACTACCAGTGACAACCCCTTATCCCGCGACGCGTCCGATACACAGATAGTTCCGAGGCGGCCGAGGAGCCTCACCGCATAGCAATCGGGGTGCGAGGCGAAGGATGCGGCGAGAAGGACCCAACGGCTAGACGGAAGAGGCTTCGGGTCCGCCTCGGAATGGTCCAAGCATCGGACGCGCTTGGGGCGACTACCAGTGACAACCCCTTATCCCGCGACGCGTCCGATACACAGATAGTTCCAAGGCGGCCGAGGAGCCTCACCGCATAGCAATCGGGGTGCGAGGCGAGGGATGCGGCGAGAAGGACCCAACGGCTAGACGGAAGAGGCTTCAGGGCCGCCTCGGAATGGTCCAAGCATCGAACGCGCTTGGGGCGACTACCAGTGACAACCCCTTATCCCGCGACGCGTCCGATACACAGATAGTTCCGAGGCGGCCGAGGAGCCTCACCGCATAGCAATCGGGGTGCGAGGCGAGGGATGCGGCGAGAAGGACCCAACGGCTAGACGGAAGAGGCTTCAGGGCCGCCTCGGAATGGTCCAAGCATCGGACGCGCTTGGGGCGACTACCAGTGACAACCCCTTATCCCGCGACGCGTCCGATACACAGATAGTTCCGAGGCGGCCGAGGAGCCTCACCGCATAGCAATCGGGGTGCGAGGCGAGGGATGCGGCGAGAAGGACCCAACGGCTAGACGGAAGAGGCTTCAGGGCCGCCTCGGAATGGTCCAAGCATCGGACGCGCTTGGGGCGACTACCAATGACAACCCCTTATCCCGCGACGCGTCCGATACACAGATAGTTCCGAGGCGGCCGAGGAGCCTCACCGCATAGCAATCGGGGTGCGAGGCGAGGGATGCGGCGAGAAGGACCCAACGGCTAGACGGAAGAGGCTTCAGGGCCGCCTCGGAATGGTCCAAGCATCGGACGCGCTTGGGGCGACTACCAGTGACAACCCCTTATCCCGCGACGCGTCCGATACACAGATAGTTCCGAGGCGGCCGAGGAGCCTCACCGCATAGCAATCGGGGTGCGAGGCGAGGGATGCGGCGAGAAGGACCCAACGGCTAGACGGAAGAGGCTTCAGGGCCGCCTCGGAATGGTCCAAGCATCGGACGCGCTTGGGGCGACTACCGTTGCCAACCCCTTATCCCGCGATGCGTCTGATACACAGATAGTTCCGAGGCGGCCGAGGAGCCTCACCGCATAGCAATCGGGTTGCGAGGCAGATTATTGGGAAGGGAACCCCCTGGGATGCGGCTCAAGCAGTGCCCAAAGGGACTGGAATGCGGAATCACATCGAGAGACCCAAATGCTATACGAGGGCTCAAATCGAATTATCGATTTGGCCACGACATGGACGCATCGGAACGACTACCTTTGCCGAACCACTCGCAATTGCATCCATACCGAAACCAATAGACATTTCCGTTAGAGCCCTCGCATAGCATTCGGGAATCTCGCATGCCCCTCTAAATCGACCAATGCTGGCGCTCAATGAAAATCCGAGCGCTACCACCGTTCGAGCGCCAGCATTGGTCGAGTTAGAGGGGCACGGGGGAGAATGCTCCAGTCAACACCTCCCCTATATAAGTTATTTGTCCGATTCTCGCACAACCGTAGTCTGCCTCGTCGAATCAAACAACGGTCCCAGATTCCGACTTCCGTTCCGTAGAGACCCAAAAGCTAGATGGAGGCTCGCAAGAAAGAGAGTCGGCGCATAGCAATCGGGTTTCTCGAACGTTTAGGGACCGAGCTCACTTGCGGATAGGGCAAAATCCGCCAAGCAACCCAAAAGCTAGACGGGGGCTCGAATCGAATCGCCTAGGCGGCCACAACAACGACGTGTTGGATCGACTACCAGTGCCAAACCATTCAGCAAGACTAGTCTGTGTCGAGGCCGGATAGAGATTCTCAGAGAGCGCCCGCATAGCATTTAGGAGACCTGCCGCGTCCCTCACACTCGACAAATGGTGGTGCACGTTTATAAATCCGAGCGATCCCAACCCTTTCAAGCACCAACATCGGTCGAGATAGAGGGGCACGGAGGGGGCTGCGTGAGACAACACAGTCCCCTATATAAGTTATTTGTCCGATTCTCACACATCCGAAGAATGGTCATCAAATCGGACAACAGCCCAAACTTCCGACTTCCGTCCCAGAAAGCCCAAGAGCTATCTAAAACGTTCATGGCCGGAACTCGATCGCGGCTATACCAGTCCGCCAAGCAACCCAAAAGCTAGACTGGAGCTCTAGTCGAATCACCTCTGTGGCCATTGCAAGGACGTGTTGGAGCGACTACCATTGCCGAACCATTCCGCAGGTCGAGTCCATACCAAGGCCGCATAGAGATTCACGATGAGCTCCTGCATAGCAATCAGGAGACTTGCCGTGTCCATCACAATCGATAAATCCTGGTGCAAGATTTTTGCATCCGAGCGCTCCAACCAGTCGAGCACCAGCATCAATCGACATAAACGGGCACGGGGGGAGGATGCTCGAGAACACTACCTCCCCTATATAAGTTATTTGTCCGATTCTCAAGCAGCCGAAGTCTGGTCATCGAATCGGGTCAAAGACCACAACTTCCGACTTTACCCACAATGCAAGTCATCGAATCGAACATCGGCCCCCGAGTCGGACTCCATGCGTATGTCAGGTCATCGGACCCAAATTCCGCCTTCCTGCGCATGGCGGGCCATCAATATCAACTCGGTCATCGGACCCAAACTCCGCCTTTTTGCGTATGGCACGCCTTCAAATCGGTCATCGGACCCAAATTCCGCCTTCCTGTGCATGGCGGGCCATCAACATCAACTCGGTCATCGGACCCAAATTCCGCCTTTCTGCGCATGGCACGCCATCAACTCGGTCATCGGACCCAAATTCCGCCTTCCTGCGCATGGCAGGTCATCGGACACAAATTCAGACCTCGCCAATATGCCTACGTATCGAATCGGTCATCGGACCCAACTTCCGACTTCATCCATACTGTAGGGTCTTTGAGGTTGGCGCGGTGCGCTCAACCCAGGGAGTCGACCCATCGAAGCATACACCTCCCCTATATAAGCTATTTGTCCGATTCCCACACCTGTGTAGTTTGCACCTCTGACCAGGACATCGACCCCAACTTCCGAACTCGACTGCAACGACGGCACCAGCGCCTTGGTGCGCACCTTGCGACGCACAGTCCCAACATTCGCCTTCCTGCACATGGCAGGTCATCGGACCCAAATTCCGACCTCGCGAGTATGCCTACATATCGAATCGGTCATCGGACCCAACTTCCGACTTCATCCATACCGTAGGGTCTTTGAGGTTGGCGCGGTGCGCTCAACCCGGGGAGTCGACCCAACGAAGCATACACCTCCCCTATATAAGCTATTTGTCCGATTCCCACACCTGTGTAGTTTGCACCTCCGATCAAGACATCGACCCCAACTTCCGAACTCGCCTCCAACGACCGAACCAGCGCCTTGGTGCGCACCTTGCAACGCACAGTGCCAACATTCGCCTTCCTGCACGTGGCAGGTCATCGGACCCAAATTCCGACCTCGCGAGTATGCCTACATATCGAATCGGTCATCGGACCCAACTTCCGACTTCATCCATACCGTAGGGTCTTTGAGGTTGGCGCGGTGCGCTCAACCCGGGGAGTCGACCCAACGAAGCATACACCTCCCCTATATAAGCTATTTGTCCGATTCCCACACCTGTGTAGCTTGCACCTCCGATCAGGACATCGACCCCAACTTCCGAACTCGACTAAAAAGACCGCACCAGCGCCTTGGTGTGCACCTTGCAACGCACAGTGTCAACATTCGCCTTCCTGCACATGGCAGGTCATCGGACCCAAATTCCGACCTCATGAGCATACCTACTAATCGAATCGGTCATCGGACCCAACTTCCGACTTCATCCATACCGTAGGGTCTTTGAGGTTGGCGCGGTGCGCTCAACCTGGGGAGTCGACCCATCGAAGCATACACCTCCCCTATATAAGCTATTTGTCCGATTCCGACACCTGTGTAGTTTGCACCTCCGCTCAGGACATCGACCCCAACTTCCGAACTCGCCTGCAACGACCGAACCAGCGCCTTGGTGCGCACCAAAAGTGCGCACTTTTGGAGGGCACTTTTCTGCGCTCCAAAGGTGCGCACTTTTGGAGGGCACTTTTTGGAGGGCACTTTTCTGCGCTCCAAAGGTGCGCACTTTTGGAGGGCACTTTTTGGAGGGCACTTTTCTGCGCTCCAAAGGTGCGCACTTTTGGAGGGCACTTTTTGGAGGGCACTTTTCTGCGCTCCAAAGGTGCGCACTTTTGGAGGGCACTTTTTGGAGGGCACTTTTCTGCGCTCCAAAGGTGCGCACTTTTGGAGGGCACTTTTTGGAGGGCACTTTTCTGCGCTCCAAAGGTGCGCACTTTTGGAGGGCACTTTTTGGAGGGCACTTTTCTGCGCTCCAAAGGTGCGCACTTTTGGAGGGCACTTTTTGGAGGGCACTTTTCTGCGCTCCAAAGGTGCGCACTTTTGGAGGGCACTTTTTGGAGGGCACTTTTCTGCGCTCCAAAGGTGCGCACTTTTGGAGGGCACTTTTTGGAGGGCACTTTTCTGCGCTCCAAAGGTGCGCACTTTTGGAGGGCACTTTTGTGCACTCCAAAGGTGCGCACTTTTGGAGGGCACTTTTCCTGTGCTCCAAAGGTGCACACCTAGGTGAGCACCTTCGACCACACCTTGTAGCACACCAAACTCTGACTTTCGACTTCATCCGCAATGCAGGGTCTTTGAGGTTGGCGCAATGCGCACAACCAGGGGAGTCGACCCATCAAACCCAACACCTCCCCTATATAAGCTATTTGTCTGATTCTCATACATGCGTAGCCTGCAGGAGCAATTAGGACATCGACCCCAACTTTCGGCTTCTAAACGAAAACAAGGTCTTTGAGGTTGGTGTAATGCGAACAACTAGGGGAGTCAACCCATCAAACCCAACACCTCCCCTATATAAGCTATTTGTCTGATTCTCATACATGTGTAGTCTACAGGAGCAATTAGGACATCGACCCCAACTTTTGACTTCTTAACGAAAACAAGGTCTTTGAGGTTGACGTAATGCGCACAACCAGGGGAGTCGACCCATCAAACCCAACACCTCCCCTATATAAGCTATTTGTCCGATTCTCATACATGTGTAGCCTGCAGGAGCCATTAGGACATTGACCCCAACTTTTGACTTCTTAACGAAAACAAGGTCTTTGAGGTTGGCGTAATGCGCACAACCAAGGGAGTTGACCCATCAAACCCAACACCTCCCCTATATAAGCTATTTGTCTGATTCTCATACATGTGTAGCCTGCAACAACGATTAGGACATCCACCCCAACTTCTGAATTCGTCTGCGTTGACCGCACCAAAGGTGCACGCCTTGGTGCTCACCAAAATCCGACTTCCGACTTCTTCTGCTATGCGGGGTCTTTGAGGTTGGCGCAGTGCGCACAACCAGGGGAGTCAACCCACCGAATGCAACACCTCCCCTATATAAGCTATTTGTCTGATTCTCATACATGCGTAGACTGCAGCAATGATTAGGACATCCACCCCAACTTTTGACTTCTTAAACAAGACAGGGTCTTTGAAGTTGGTGCAGTGCACACAACCAGGGGAGTCGACCCATCAAACGCAACACCTCCCCTATATAAAGCTATTTGTCCGATTCTCATACGTGTAGTCTGCAGCAGCGATTAGGACATCGACCCCAACTTCCGAATTCGTTTGCATTGACCGCACCAAAGGTGCACGCCTTGGTGTGCACCCTGGAGTGCACTTTGGTGCTCACCTCGGTGCACACTTTGGTGTGCACCTCGGTGTGCACCAAAGGTGCGCACCTTGGAGCGCACCAAAGGTGTACACTTTGGAGCGCACCACATAGGGTCTTTGAGAGGTTGGCGCAGTGCGCACACCAAGGTGGGTGTTGAGGTGCGTGCCGAGGTGGGTGGGTGCTAGGGTGCGCTCCATGGTGGGTGCCAGGGTGGGTGCGTGCTAGGGTGGATTCCAAAGAGGGTCATAGGGTGGGTGCCAAGGTGGGTTGGTGATATAGTGGGTTCAAAGGTGGGTACTAGGGTGGGTTCCAAGGTGGGTCACAAGTTGGGTGCCAGGATGCGTGGGTGTTAGGTTGGGTGCCAAGGTGGGCTCCTGCGTGGGTGGGTGCTAGGGTGGGTTTCAAGGTGGACGCGAGGGCGGGTGCCAAGGTGGGTAACAAGTTGGGTGTTAGGATGGGTGAGTGCTAGAGTGGGTGCCAAGGTGGGTGGGTGCTAAGGTGGATGCCAAGGTGGTTCACAGGGTGGGTGGGTTCTAGGGTGAGTTCCAAGGTGGGTCACAGGTTCAGTGCTAGGGTGGGTGTCAAGGCGGGTGTCGAGGTGCCTGGGTGCTAGGGTGTGGATGCCAATGTGGGTCATAGGGTGGGTACTAGGGTGGGCTGCAATGTGGGTGCCAAGGTGGGTAACATGCTCGGTGGGTTCTAAATTGGGTGCCAGGGTGGGTGTGCACCCACCTTGCCCGAGGTGGGTGCCAAGGTGCCAGTGTGGGTGGGTGCTAAGGTGGATGCCAAGGTGGGTGAGAAGGTGGGTGATAGGTTGAGTGGTAGGATGGGTGGGTGCCAAGATGGGTCACAGGGTGGGTGCAAGGGTGGGTAGGTGCTAGGGTTGGTGTCAGGGTGGGTGGGTGCTAGGTTGGGTTCCAAGGTGGGTGCGAGGGTGAGTGTCAAGGTGGGTCACAGGTTAGGTGCTAGGATGGGTGAGTGCTAGGGTGCAAAGGTGCCAGGGTGGGTGCTAGGATGGGTCGATGCTAGGGTGAGTGGCAAGGTGGGTCCACAAGTGTCAAGGTGGGTGCCGAGGTGGGTGCCAAGTCGGCGACTGCTATGGTGGATGCCAAGGTGGGTCACGGGGTGGGTGCCAAGTTGCTAGGTTGGGTTCCAAGGTGGGTGCCAACGTGGGTGCTAGGGTGCGTGGGTTAAAGGGTGTGTCACAACGTGGGTGCCAGGATGGGTGCGCACCCACACTGGCCAAGACGGGTGCGGGTGCAAGGTTGGGTTCCAAGCCCGGTCACAGGCTGGGTGCTAGGATGGGTGGGTGCCAAGGTGGGCACCAGGGTGGGTGCACCCACCCTGGCCAAGGTGGGTCACGGGGTGGGTCCTAGGGTGGGTAACGGGGTGGGTACTAAGGTGCGTGCCAAGGTGGGTCATAGGGTGGGTGCCAAGGTGGGCACCAGGGTGGGTGTGCACCAACCCTAGCCAGGGTAGGTCACGGGGTGGTTGTCGGGGTGGGCGTCAAGGAGCCAAGGTGGGTGGCAAGTAGCCAAGTTGCGTGCCAAGGTGGGTGTCGGGGTGGGTGCCAAGGATCCAAGGTGGGTGCCAAGGAACCAAGGTGGGTGTCTGGGTGGGTGCCGAGGTGGGAGCCAGGGTGGGTCCCAAGGTGAGTGCAAAGGTGGGTGCCAGGGTCAAGGTGAGTGCCAATGTGGGTTCCAAGGTGCCAGGGTCAGGGTGAGTGCCAATGTGGGTTCAAAGGTGCTAAGTTGGGTGCGAGGTTGGGTGCGAGGGTGGGTGGGTGCCAAGGTGTGCTAGGTGGAAGCCCGGGTGGGTCGGCATCCCATGGGTGTCGAGTTGGGTGCCTGATGGGTGCTTCTTGTCAAGTTTTAGTCGTCGGGACTCATTTCGAGCCTTAGAGGTCGTTTCTTGTCCGGTTGCCCTGTCTTCGACCTGGGAACCCAATTTTGGTCCTCGGGTCCCATTTTTTTTTGTCTCGCATCCCACTTTTGGCCTGTGGCCTTTTCGGGGTCGATTCTCGTTTTGGGCATCAGAGCATGTTTCTTCTCCTAAAACCCAATATTTGTTTATTAAGTCTCGGAACACATTTTTGTTCTCGTGGACCCATCATGGGTCTTGGAACGCATTTGTGGTCCTTGGGTCCCATTTTGCATCCCGAAACTTGTGTTTTGGTGCTTGATCCCTATTTTGGGTGCCCACCTTGCACCAAGTGCGCACCCGGGGCAAACCGAGCGCCTTGGTGCACCGGGGCAAGATCGAGCGTGCACCCGAGGCGCCCCGAACATGCACCAAGGTGCACTCGGCCCACATGTGAGCGCAGGTCGTTGCGCCCGAGGTGGTGTGTGGGCACCGCGTTGCAGACGGGACACTGCACGCACACGACGCCCCCTCCAGGTGCACGCACGTAGGCCGGGCCGGGTGCACACCCGACGCCCTAGCAAGGTGCGCGCACCCGGGCAGGGCTCACACTTGGCGAACGGGGCGCACTTCGCGAGGGAGGGTGTGCACCTCGACGGGGGTGGGTGGCCGGGGTGGATTCGCACGTGGGTCGCGGTTTGCTAAGTACACACTGCGACAAGCTCATAACGGGTGCGATCATACCAGCGTTAGTGCACCGGATCCCATCAGAACTCCGCAGTTAAGCGCGCTTGGGCCGGAGTAGTACTGGGATGGGTGACCTCCCGGGAAGTCCCGGTGTTGCACCCTTTTTTAGTTTTTCGCCGGGCGTCGCAATGCTATTTGAATAAACCTTTTGCCCGTTTGCGTTCTCGTCGGGGCCGGGCCGGGCCGGGGTGCGCTGCCCGCACTACCGCGCGCGCGGGGGGCGACACCGAGCGCGCACCCGAGGCGCCCCGAGCACACAGGCCACGGTGCAACCCGGGCGTTGTGCGCGCACCCCGGTGCGCCCGAGGTGCTGCGCGCGCACCCAGGTGAAATCGGTGTGCACCTCGGCCAGTGCGCGCTCGGTCGAGTCGCGCACGTTGGCCAAGGTGCACGGTGATGTTTCTTACTCTAAGGTTCCGCACCAGACGCCCGGGACAGGTGAGCGAAGCTGGGCGGGGCCGGGTGCGCGGCCGGGGCAGGTGCACGCAGCTGGAGAGAGCTTTGGAGCACACTTCGGAGCGCACCAATGATGCGCTCCATTCAAAAGTTTCCTGAAAAGGCAAAAAAAGTTGAGATTATAGAATTTCCCACTTGAGAGATTGTAAAAAAAAAAAATTTAAAATGAAGGAAACGCGGGTGCCAAGGTGTGCGCAGCCCAGCCAAGGTGTGCGCACCAAGGCGCCCACCCTGGCGAAGGTGCACGCAAGGTGCGCACCCGAGGCAAACCGGACAATTAACCCAACTTTCGACTTCGCGCGCACCTTGGAGCGCACTTCGGAGCGCTCCTTGGTGCGCACCAATCTTGGGCACCTCGGAGTGCACCATGGCGCCCACCAAGGTGCGCACCCGGGGCAAACCGAGCTCCGACTTCGTGCGCACCTTGGAGCGCACGAAAGGTGCGCACCATGGCGCCCACCAAGGTGCGCAGCCCAGCCAAGGCGTGCGCATCAAGGTGCGCACCCTGGCGAAGGTGCGCACCCGGGGCAAACCGAGCTCCGACTTCGTGCGCACCTTGGAGCGCACAAAAGGTGCGCAACCCAGCCAAGGTGTGCGCACCCCGGTCAAACCGAGCTCCGAATCGTGCGCACCAGAGGTGCACGCCATCGTGCGCACCTTGGAGCACACTTCGGAGCCCTCCTTGGTGCGCGCCGATGTTGCGCACCTCGGAGCGCACCCGGGGAAAACAATGCAATTAACCCGACTTTCGACTTCGTGGGCACCTCGGAGCGCTCTCGGGTTCGCACCTCGGAGCACACCGAGGTGCGCACCTTTGATGCGCTGCCTTCACCAATTTCCAGAAAAGGCAAGAAAACATTGAGAAGGTGTGCGCACCGAGGTGCCCACCCTGGCGAAGGTGCACGCGAGGTGCGCACCCGGGGCAAACCGGGCTCCGACTTCGTGCACGCCGCACCTTGGAGCACACTTCGGAGCGCTCCTTGGTGCGCACCAGGGCGCGCAACCCAGCCGAGGTGCCCACCCCGGCGAAGGTGCACGCGAGGTGCGCACCCGGGGCAAACCGGGCTCCGACTTCGTGCACGCCATGGTGCCCACCGCGGCGAAGGTGCACGCGAGGTGCGCACCCGGGGCAAACCGGGCTCCGACTTCGTGCACGCCGCACCTTGGAGCACACTTCGGAGCGCTCCTTGGTGCGCACCATGGTGCCCACCAGGGCGCGCAACCCCGCCGAAGGTGCACGCGAGGTGCGCACCCGGGGCAAACCGGGCTCCGACTTCGTGCACGCCGCACCTTGGAGCACACTTCGGAGCGCTCCTTGGTGCGCACCATGGTGCCCACCAGGGCGCGCAACCCCGCCGAAGGTGCACGCGAGGTGCGCACCCGGGGCAAACCGGGCTCCGACTTCGTGCACGCCATGGTGCGCACCGCGGCGAAGGTGCGCACCCGGGGCAAACCGGGCTCCGACTTCGTGCACGCCGCACCTTGGAGCACACTTCGGAGCGCTCCTTGGTGCGCACCAGGGCGCGCAACCCAGCCGAGGTGCCCACCCCGGCGAAGGTGCACGCGAGGTGCGTACCCGGGGCAAACCGGGCTCCGACTTCGTGCACGCCGCACCTTGGAGCACACTTCGGAGCGCTCCTTGGTGCGCACCATGGTGCCCACCAGGCCGCGCAACCCAGCCAAGGTGTGCGCACCAAGGTGCACGCGAGGTGCGCACCCGGGGCAAACCGGGGTCCGACTTCGTGCACGCCGCACCTTGGAGCACACATCGGGGCGCTCCCGGGTTCGCACCGGCGTTGCGCACCGTGGTGGGCACCTCGGAGCACACCAAGGTGGGCAGCGAGGTGCGCACCTTTGATGCGATGCCTTCACTAATTTCCATAAAAGGCAAAAAAAAAACGAGATTTTAAAATTTCCGTTTTGAAAGATAGTGAGAAAAAGGGAATGCTGGTGCCATCTTGAGCCCGCCCTGGTGCGCAGCCCAGCCAAGGTGTGCGCACCAAGGTGCCCACCCTGGCGAAGGTGCGCGCCCGGGCAATTAACCCAACTTCCAACTTCGCGCGCGCCAGGGTGGGAGCGCACCCAACAACCGGGCCTGGGAAGAGCCAATGCGAGAAACCCCACCAAACGCTCTGACAAAAAAAGAGGGGGCGCTCCAGTAACCCCGCTTCGGAGCGCACCCTGGGCAAACCCAGCCAAGGTGCCCACCCCGGCCAAGGTGCAGGCGAGGTGCGCACCCGGGGCAAACCGGGCTCCGACAACGTGCACGCCGCACCTTGGAGCACACTTCGTAGCGCTCCCGGGTGCGCACCTCAGAGCACACCAAGGTGGGCAGCGAGGTGCGCACCTTTGATGCGCTGCCTTCACTAATTTCCAGAAAAGGCAAAAAAAAAAGGAGATTTTAAAATTTCCGTTTTGAAAGATAGTGAAAAAAACGGAACGCGCGTGCCATCTTGAGCCCGCCCTGGTGCGCAGCCCAGGTAAGGTGCCCACCCTGGCAAAGGTGCGCACCCGGGCAATTAACCCTACTTCCGACTTCGTGCGCGCCAGGGTGGCAACCGGGCCTCGGAAGAGCCAATGCGAGAAACCCCACCAAACGCTCCGACAAAAAAAGAGGCGGCGCTCCAATAACCCCGCTTCGGAGCGCAGCCGGGGCAAACCCAGCCAAGGTGCCCACCCCGACGAAGGTGCACGCGAGGTGCGCACCCGGGGCAAACCGGGCTCCGACAACGTGCACGCAGCACCTTGGAGCACACTTCGAAGCACTCCCGGGTGCCCACCGGCGTTGCGCACCGTGGTGGGCAGCGAGGTGCGCACCTTTGATGCGCTGCCTTCACTAATTTCCAGAAAAAGGCAAAAAAAAATGAGATTTTAAAATTTCCGTTTTGAAAGATAGTGAAAAAAAAGGAACGCGGGTGCCATCTTGAGCCCGCCCTGGTGCGCAGCCCAGGCAAGGCATGCGCACCAAGGTGCCCACCCGAGGTGCACACCCGGGGCAAACCGGGCTCCGACTTCGTGCAGGCCGCACCTTGGAGCACACTTCGGAGCGCTCCTTGGTGCGCACCATGGTGCCCACCAGGGCGCGCAACCCAGCCAAGGTCTGCACACCAAGGTGCCCACCCCGGCGAAGGTGCACGCGAGGTGCGCACCCGGGGCAAACCGGGCTCCGACTTCGTGCACGCCATGGTGCCCACCGCGGCGAAGGTGCACGCGAGGTGCGCACCCGGGGCAAACCGGGCTCCGACTTCGTGCACGCCGCACCTTGGAGCACACTTCGGAGCGCTCCTTGGTGCGCACCATGGTGCCCACCAGGGCGCGCAACCCAGCCAAGGTGTGCGCACCAAGGTGCACGCGAGGTGCGCACCCGGGGCAAACCGGGGTCCGACTTCGTGCACGCCGCACCTTGGAGCACACATCGGAGCGCTCCCAGGTTCGCACCAGCGTTGCGCACCTTTGATGCGCTGCCTTCACTAATTTCCAGAAAAGGCAAAAAAAAACGAGATTTTAAAATTTCCGTTCTGAAAGATAGTGAAAAAAACGGAACGCGGGTGCCATCTTGAGCCCTTCCTGGTGCGCAGCCCAGGC
>NW_026728910.1:477500-492500 GCF_030272615.1 Cryptomeria japonica
CAGAAGTGAGAGCCGAGGGATGTAGCAGAGATAGCAATCGGGGTGTGTGATGCAGAAGAGATAGCAATCGAGGTGTGCGGTGGGAAGGGCCCAGCAGCCAGAATGCATGAAGCGACGGATGAAGCAGTGATGACAACCGGGCTGTGAGGAGAGGAGGGATGCAGCCAAGAAAGCAATCAGGGCTCGAGGCAAGGGATGCATCAAGGATAGCAATCATGTTGTGAGGCGAGATTCCAAAGGCTAAACGTGAGAGGCTGCAGGGTCGACTCAGAGAGGTCTATGCATGTGAGAGGCTGAAAGCAAGGTCGACTCGGAGCGGTCTATGCATCGGGCGCGCTTGGGGCGACTACCAGTGCCAACCACTTATCCCGCGACGCGTCCGACAAAGAGAACGTTCCAAGGCGGCAGAGGAGGTTACCAGCCGAAGGATGCAGTAGCAATAACAGGTATAGTTCCGCGGCGGCCGAGAAGACTCACCGCATAGGAATCGGGATGCGAGGCGAGGGATGCGGCGGGAAGGCCCCGACGGCTAAACGGAAGAGGCTGCAGGGCCGCCTCGGAATGGTCCAAGCATCGGATGCGATTGGGACGACTACCAGTGCCAACCCCTTATCCCGCGATGCGTCCGATACACAGATAGTTCCAAGGCGGCCGAGGAGCCTCACCGCATATCAATCGGGGTGCGAGGCGAGGGATGGGGCGGGAAGGCCCCAACGGCTAGACGGAAGAGGCTTCAGGGCCACCTCGGAATGGTCCAAGCATCGGACGCGCTTGGGGCGACTGCCAGTGCCAACCCCTTATCCCGCGATGCGTCCGATACACAGATGGTTCCAAGGCGGCCGAGGAGCCTCACCGCATAGCAATCGGGGGTGCGAGGCGAGGGATGGGGCGGGAAGGCCCCAACGGCTAGACGGAAGAGGCTTCAGGGCCGCCTAGGAATGGTCCAAGCATCGGACACGCTTGGGGCGACTACCAGTGACAGCCCCCTATCCCGCGATGCGTCCGATACGAAGATGGTTCCAAGGCGGCCGAGGAGCCTCACCGCATAGCAATCGGGGCGCGAGGTGGGGGATGCGGCGAGATGGCCCCAACGGCTAGACGGAAGAGGCCACAGGGCCGCGTCGGAATAGTCCAAGCATCGGACGCGCTTGGGGCGACTACCAGTGACAACCCCTTATCCCGCGATGCGTCCGATACGAAGATAGTTCCAAGGCGGCCGAGGAGCCTCACCGCATAGCAATCGGGGTGCGAGGTGGGGGATGCGGCGAGATGGCCCCAACGGCTAGACGGAAGAGGCTGCAGGGCCGCCTCGGAATAGTCCAAGCATCGGACGCGCTTGGGGCCACTACCAGTGACAACCCCTTATCCCGCGATGCATCCGATACGAAGATAGTTCCAAGGCGGCCGAAGAGCCTCACCGCATAGCAATCGGGGTGCGAGGTGGGGGATGCGGCGAGATGGCCCCAACGGCTAGACGGAAGAGGCCACAGGGCCGCCTCGGAATAGTCCAAGCATCGGACGCGCTTGGGGCGACTACCAGTGACAACCCCTTATCCCGCGATGCGTCCGATACGAAGATAGTTCCCAGGCGGCCGAGGAGCCTCACCGCATAGCAATCGGGGTGCGAGGCGAGGGATGCGGCGAGATGGCCCCAAAGGCTAGACGGAAGAGGCTGCAGGGCTGCCTCGGAATAGTCCAAGCATCGGACGCGCTTGGGGCGACTACCACTGCCAACCCCTTATCCCGCGATGCGTCCGATACACAGATAGTTCCGAGGCGGCCGAGGAGGTGGGGGATGCAGCGAGATGGCCCCAACGGCTAGACGGAAGAGGCTGCAGGGCCGCCTCGGAATAGTCCAAGCATCGGACGCGCTTGGGGCGACTACCAGTGACAACCCCTTATCCCGCGATGCGTCCGATACACAGATAGTTCCGAGGCGGCCAAGGAGCCTCACCGCATAGCAATCGTGGTGCGAGGTGGGGGATGCGGCGAGATGGCCCCAACGGCTAGACGGAAGAGGCTGCAGGGCCGCCTCGGAATGGTCCAAGCATCGGATGCGCTTGGGGCGACTACCACTGCCAACCCCTTATCCCGCGATGCGTCCGATACACAGATAGTTCCAAGGCGGCCGAGGAGCCTCACAGCATAGCAATCGGGGTGCGAGGCGAGGGATGCGGCGAGAAAGCCCCAACGGCTAGAGGGAAGAGGCTTCAGGTCCGCCTCGGAATGGTCCAAGCATCGGACGCGCTTGGGGCGACTACCAGTGACAACCCCTTATCCCGCGACGCGTCCGATACACAGATAGTTCCAAGGCGGCCGAGGAGCCTCACCGCATAGCAATCGGGGTGCGAGGCGAGGGATGCGGCGAGAAGGACCCAACGGCTACACGGAAGAGGCTTCGGGGCCGCCTCGGAATGGTCCAAGCATCGGACGCGCTTGGGGCGACTACCAGTGACAACCCCTTATCCCGCGACGCGTCCGATACACAGATAGTTCCAAGGCGGCCGAGGAGCCTCACCGCATAGCAATCGGGGTGCGAGGCGAGGGATGCGGCGAGAAGGACCCAACGGCTAGACGGAAGAGGCTTCGGGTCCGCCTCGGAATGGTCCAAGCATCGGACGCGCTTGGGGCGACTACCAGTGACAACCCCTTATCCCGCGACGCGTCCGATACACAGATAGTTCCAAGGCGGCCGAGGAGCCTCACCGCATAGCAATCGGGGTGCGAGGCGAGGGATGCGGCGAGAAGGACCCAACGGCTAGACGGAAGAGGCTTCGGGTCCGCCTCGGAATGGTCCAAGCATCGGACGCGCTTGGGGCGACTACCAGTGACAACCCCTTATCCCGCGACGCGTCCGATACACAGATAGTTCCGAGGCGGCCGAGGAGCCTCACCGCATAGCAATCGGGGTGCGAGGCGAAGGATGCGGCGAGAAGGACCCAACGGCTAGACGGAAGAGGCTTCGGGTCCGCCTCGGAATGGTCCAAGCATCGGACGCGCTTGGGGCGACTACCAGTGACAACCCCTTATCCCGCGACGCGTCCGATACACAGATAGTTCCAAGGCGGCCGAGGAGCCTCACCGCATAGCAATCGGGGTGCGAGGCGAGGGATGCGGCGAGAAGGACCCAACGGCTAGACGGAAGAGGCTTCAGGGCCGCCTCGGAATGGTCCAAGCATCGAACGCGCTTGGGGCGACTACCAGTGACAACCCCTTATCCCGCGACGCGTCCGATACACAGATAGTTCCGAGGCGGCCGAGGAGCCTCACCGCATAGCAATCGGGGTGCGAGGCGAGGGATGCGGCGAGAAGGACCCAACGGCTAGATGGAAGAGGCTTCAGGGCCGCCTCGGAATGGTCCAAGCATCGGACGCGCTTGGGGCGACTACCAGTGACAACCCCTTATCCCGCGACGCGTCCGATACACAGATAGTTCCGAGGCGGCCGAGGAGCCTCACCGCATAGCAATCGGGGTGCGAGGCGAGGGATGCGGCGAGAAGGACCCAACGGCTAGACGGAAGAGGCTTCAGGGCCGCCTCGGAATGGTCCAAGCATCGGACGCGCTTGGGGCGACTACCAATGACAACCCCTTATCCCGCGACGCGTCCGATACACAGATAGTTCCGAGGCGGCCGAGGAGCCTCACCGCATAGCAATCGGGGTGCGAGGCGAGGGATGCGGCGAGAAGGACCCAACGGCTAGACGGAAGAGGCTTCAGGGCCGCCTCGGAATGGTCCAAGCATCGGACGCGCTTGGGGCGACTACCAATGACAACCCCTTATCCCGCGACGCGTCCGATACACAGATAGTTCCGAGGCGGCCGAGGAGCCTCACCGCATAGCAATCGGGGTGCGAGGCGAGGGATGCGGCGAGAAGGACCCAACGGCTAGACGGAAGAGGCTTCAGGGCCGCCTCGGAATGGTCCAAGCATCGGACGCGCTTGGGGCGACTACCAGTGACAACCCCTTATCCCGCGACGCGTCCGATACACAGATAGTTCCGAGGCGGCCGAGGAGCCTCACCGCATAGCAATCGGGGTGCGAGGCGAGGGATGCGGCGAGAAGGACCCAACGGCTAGACGGAAGAGGCTTCAGGGCCGCCTCGGAATGGTCCAAGCATCGGACGCGCTTGGGGCGACTACCGTTGCCAACCCCTTATCCCGCGATGCGTCTGATACACAGATAGTTCCGAGGCGGCCGAGGAGCCTCACCGCATAGCAATCGGGTTGCGAGGCAGATTATTGGGAAGGGAACCCCCTGGGATGCGGCTCAAGCAGTGCCCAAAGGGACTGGAATGCGGAATCACATCGAGAGACCCAAATGCTATACGAGGGCTCAAATCGAATTATCGATTTGGCCACGACATGGACGCATCGGAACGACTACCTTTGCCGAACCACTCGCAATTGCATCCATACCGAAACCAATAGACATTTCCGTTAGAGCCCTCGCATAGCATTCGGGAATCTCGCATGCCCCTCTAAATCGACCAATGCTGGCGCTCAATGAAAATCCGAGCGCTACCACCGTTCGAGCGCCAGCATTGGTCGAGTTAGAGGGGCACGGGGGAGAATGCTCCAGTCAACACCTCCCCTATATAAGTTATTTGTCCGATTCTCGCACAACCGTAGTCTGCCTCGTCGAATCAAACAACGGTCCCAGATTCCGACTTCCGTTCCGTAGAGACCCAAAAGCTAGATGGAGGCTCGCAAGAAAGAGAGTCGGCGCATAGCAATCGGGTTTCTCGAACGTTTAGGGACCGAGCTCACTTGCGGATAGGGCAAAATCCGCCAAGCAACCCAAAAGCTAGACGGGGGCTCGAATCGAATCGCCTAGGCGGCCACAACAACGACGTGTTGGATCGACTACCAGTGCCAAACCATTCAGCAAGACTAGTCTGTGTCGAGGCCGGATAGAGATTCTCAGAGAGCGCCCGCATAGCATTTAGGAGACCTGCCGCGTCCCTCACACTCGACAAATGGTGGTGCACGTTTATAAATCCGAGCGATCCCAACCCTTTCAAGCACCAACATCGGTCGAGATAGAGGGGCACGGAGGGGGCTGCGTGAGACAACACAGTCCCCTATATAAGTTATTTGTCCGATTCTCACACATCCGAAGAATGGTCATCAAATCGGACAACAGCCCAAACTTCCGACTTCCGTCCCAGAAAGCCCAAGAGCTATCTAAAACGTTCATGGCCGGAACTCGATCGCGGCTATACCAGTCCGCCAAGCAACCCAAAAGCTAGACTGGAGCTCTAGTCGAATCACCTCTGTGGCCATTGCAAGGACGTGTTGGAGCGACTACCATTGCCGAACCATTCCGCAGGTCGAGTCCATACCAAGGCCGCATAGAGATTCACGATGAGCTCCTGCATAGCAATCAGGAGACTTGCCGTGTCCATCACAATCGATAAATCCTGGTGCAAGATTTTTGCATCCGAGCGCTCCAACCAGTCGAGCACCAGCATCAATCGACATAAACGGGCACGGGGGGAGGATGCTCGAGAACACTACCTCCCCTATATAAGTTATTTGTCCGATTCTCAAGCAGCCGAAGTCTGGTCATCGAATCGGGTCAAAGACCACAACTTCCGACTTTACCCACAATGCAAGTCATCGAATCGAACATCGGCCCCCGAGTCGGACTCCATGCGTATGTCAGGTCATCGGACCCAAATTCCGCCTTCCTGCGCATGGCGGGCCATCAATATCAACTCGGTCATCGGACCCAAACTCCGCCTTTTTGCGTATGGCACGCCTTCAAATCGGTCATCGGACCCAAATTCCGCCTTCCTGTGCATGGCGGGCCATCAACATCAACTCGGTCATCGGACCCAAATTCCGCCTTTCTGCGCATGGCACGCCATCAACTCGGTCATCGGACCCAAATTCCGCCTTCCTGCGCATGGCAGGTCATCGGACACAAATTCAGACCTCGCCAATATGCCTACGTATCGAATCGGTCATCGGACCCAACTTCCGACTTCATCCATACTGTAGGGTCTTTGAGGTTGGCGCGGTGCGCTCAACCCAGGGAGTCGACCCATCGAAGCATACACCTCCCCTATATAAGCTATTTGTCCGATTCCCACACCTGTGTAGTTTGCACCTCTGACCAGGACATCGACCCCAACTTCCGAACTCGACTGCAACGACGGCACCAGCGCCTTGGTGCGCACCTTGCGACGCACAGTCCCAACATTCGCCTTCCTGCACATGGCAGGTCATCGGACCCAAATTCCGACCTCGCGAGTATGCCTACATATCGAATCGGTCATCGGACCCAACTTCCGACTTCATCCATACCGTAGGGTCTTTGAGGTTGGCGCGGTGCGCTCAACCCGGGGAGTCGACCCAACGAAGCATACACCTCCCCTATATAAGCTATTTGTCCGATTCCCACACCTGTGTAGTTTGCACCTCCGATCAAGACATCGACCCCAACTTCCGAACTCGCCTCCAACGACCGAACCAGCGCCTTGGTGCGCACCTTGCAACGCACAGTGCCAACATTCGCCTTCCTGCACGTGGCAGGTCATCGGACCCAAATTCCGACCTCGCGAGTATGCCTACATATCGAATCGGTCATCGGACCCAACTTCCGACTTCATCCATACCGTAGGGTCTTTGAGGTTGGCGCGGTGCGCTCAACCCGGGGAGTCGACCCAACGAAGCATACACCTCCCCTATATAAGCTATTTGTCCGATTCCCACACCTGTGTAGCTTGCACCTCCGATCAGGACATCGACCCCAACTTCCGAACTCGACTAAAAAGACCGCACCAGCGCCTTGGTGTGCACCTTGCAACGCACAGTGTCAACATTCGCCTTCCTGCACATGGCAGGTCATCGGACCCAAATTCCGACCTCATGAGCATACCTACTAATCGAATCGGTCATCGGACCCAACTTCCGACTTCATCCATACCGTAGGGTCTTTGAGGTTGGCGCGGTGCGCTCAACCTGGGGAGTCGACCCATCGAAGCATACACCTCCCCTATATAAGCTATTTGTCCGATTCCGACACCTGTGTAGTTTGCACCTCCGCTCAGGACATCGACCCCAACTTCCGAACTCGCCTGCAACGACCGAACCAGCGCCTTGGTGCGCACCAAAAGTGCGCACTTTTGGAGGGCACTTTTCTGCGCTCCAAAGGTGCGCACTTTTGGAGGGCACTTTTTGGAGGGCACTTTTCTGCGCTCCAAAGGTGCGCACTTTTGGAGGGCACTTTTTGGAGGGCACTTTTCTGCGCTCCAAAGGTGCGCACTTTTGGAGGGCACTTTTTGGAGGGCACTTTTCTGCGCTCCAAAGGTGCGCACTTTTGGAGGGCACTTTTTGGAGGGCACTTTTCTGCGCTCCAAAGGTGCGCACTTTTGGAGGGCACTTTTTGGAGGGCACTTTTCTGCGCTCCAAAGGTGCGCACTTTTGGAGGGCACTTTTTGGAGGGCACTTTTCTGCGCTCCAAAGGTGCGCACTTTTGGAGGGCACTTTTTGGAGGGCACTTTTCTGCGCTCCAAAGGTGCGCACTTTTGGAGGGCACTTTTTGGAGGGCACTTTTCTGCGCTCCAAAGGTGCGCACTTTTGGAGGGCACTTTTTGGAGGGCACTTTTCTGCGCTCCAAAGGTGCGCACTTTTGGAGGGCACTTTTGTGCACTCCAAAGGTGCGCACTTTTGGAGGGCACTTTTCCTGTGCTCCAAAGGTGCACACCTAGGTGAGCACCTTCGACCACACCTTGTAGCACACCAAACTCTGACTTTCGACTTCATCCGCAATGCAGGGTCTTTGAGGTTGGCGCAATGCGCACAACCAGGGGAGTCGACCCATCAAACCCAACACCTCCCCTATATAAGCTATTTGTCTGATTCTCATACATGCGTAGCCTGCAGGAGCAATTAGGACATCGACCCCAACTTTCGGCTTCTAAACGAAAACAAGGTCTTTGAGGTTGGTGTAATGCGAACAACTAGGGGAGTCAACCCATCAAACCCAACACCTCCCCTATATAAGCTATTTGTCTGATTCTCATACATGTGTAGTCTACAGGAGCAATTAGGACATCGACCCCAACTTTTGACTTCTTAACGAAAACAAGGTCTTTGAGGTTGACGTAATGCGCACAACCAGGGGAGTCGACCCATCAAACCCAACACCTCCCCTATATAAGCTATTTGTCCGATTCTCATACATGTGTAGCCTGCAGGAGCCATTAGGACATTGACCCCAACTTTTGACTTCTTAACGAAAACAAGGTCTTTGAGGTTGGCGTAATGCGCACAACCAAGGGAGTTGACCCATCAAACCCAACACCTCCCCTATATAAGCTATTTGTCTGATTCTCATACATGTGTAGCCTGCAACAACGATTAGGACATCCACCCCAACTTCTGAATTCGTCTGCGTTGACCGCACCAAAGGTGCACGCCTTGGTGCTCACCAAAATCCGACTTCCGACTTCTTCTGCTATGCGGGGTCTTTGAGGTTGGCGCAGTGCGCACAACCAGGGGAGTCAACCCACCGAATGCAACACCTCCCCTATATAAGCTATTTGTCTGATTCTCATACATGCGTAGACTGCAGCAATGATTAGGACATCCACCCCAACTTTTGACTTCTTAAACAAGACAGGGTCTTTGAAGTTGGTGCAGTGCACACAACCAGGGGAGTCGACCCATCAAACGCAACACCTCCCCTATATAAAGCTATTTGTCCGATTCTCATACGTGTAGTCTGCAGCAGCGATTAGGACATCGACCCCAACTTCCGAATTCGTTTGCATTGACCGCACCAAAGGTGCACGCCTTGGTGTGCACCCTGGAGTGCACTTTGGTGCTCACCTCGGTGCACACTTTGGTGTGCACCTCGGTGTGCACCAAAGGTGCGCACCTTGGAGCGCACCAAAGGTGTACACTTTGGAGCGCACCACATAGGGTCTTTGAGAGGTTGGCGCAGTGCGCACACCAAGGTGGGTGTTGAGGTGCGTGCCGAGGTGGGTGGGTGCTAGGGTGCGCTCCATGGTGGGTGCCAGGGTGGGTGCGTGCTAGGGTGGATTCCAAAGAGGGTCATAGGGTGGGTGCCAAGGTGGGTTGGTGATATAGTGGGTTCAAAGGTGGGTACTAGGGTGGGTTCCAAGGTGGGTCACAAGTTGGGTGCCAGGATGCGTGGGTGTTAGGTTGGGTGCCAAGGTGGGCTCCTGCGTGGGTGGGTGCTAGGGTGGGTTTCAAGGTGGACGCGAGGGCGGGTGCCAAGGTGGGTAACAAGTTGGGTGTTAGGATGGGTGAGTGCTAGAGTGGGTGCCAAGGTGGGTGGGTGCTAAGGTGGATGCCAAGGTGGTTCACAGGGTGGGTGGGTTCTAGGGTGAGTTCCAAGGTGGGTCACAGGTTCAGTGCTAGGGTGGGTGTCAAGGCGGGTGTCGAGGTGCCTGGGTGCTAGGGTGTGGATGCCAATGTGGGTCATAGGGTGGGTACTAGGGTGGGCTGCAATGTGGGTGCCAAGGTGGGTAACATGCTCGGTGGGTTCTAAATTGGGTGCCAGGGTGGGTGTGCACCCACCTTGCCCGAGGTGGGTGCCAAGGTGCTAGTGTGGGTGGGTGCTAAGGTGGATGCCAAGGTGGGTGAGAAGGTGGGTGATAGGTTGAGTGGTAGGATGGGTGGGTGCCAAGATGGGTCACAGGGTGGGTGCAAGGGTGGGTAGGTGCTAGGGTTGGTGTCAGGGTGGGTGGGTGCTAGGTTGGGTTCCAAGGTGGGTGCGAGGGTGAGTGTCAAGGTGGGTCACAGGTTAGGTGCTAGGATGGGTGAGTGCTAGGGTGCAAAGGTGCCAGGGTGGGTGCTAGGATGGGTCGATGCTAGGGTGAGTGGCAAGGTGGGTCCACAAGTGTCAAGGTGGGTGCCGAGGTGGGTGCCAAGTCGGCGACTGCTATGGTGGATGCCAAGGTGGGTCACGGGGTGGGTGCCAAGTTGCTAGGTTGGGTTCCAAGGTGGGTGCCAACGTGGGTGCTAGGGTGCGTGGGTTAAAGGGTGTGTCACAACGTGGGTGCCAGGATGGGTGCGCACCCACACTGGCCAAGACGGGTGCGGGTGCAAGGTTGGGTTCCAAGCCCGGTCACAGGCTGGGTGCTAGGATGGGTGGGTGCCAAGGTGGGCACCAGGGTGGGTGCACCCACCCTGGCCAAGGTGGGTCACGGGGTGGGTCCTAGGGTGGGTAACGGGGTGGGTACTAAGGTGCGTGCCAAGGTGGGTCATAGGGTGGGTGCCAAGGTGGGCACCAGGGTGGGTGTGCACCAACCCTAGCCAGGGTAGGTCACGGGGTGGTTGTCGGGGTGGGCGTCAAGGAGCCAAGGTGGGTGGCAAGTAGCCAAGTTGCGTGCCAAGGTGGGTGTCGGGGTGGGTGCCAAGGATCCAAGGTGGGTGCCAAGGAACCAAGGTGGGTGTCTGGGTGGGTGCCGAGGTGGGAGCCAGGGTGGGTCCCAAGGTGAGTGCAAAGGTGGGTGCCAGGGTCAAGGTGAGTGCCAATGTGGGTTCCAAGGTGCCAGGGTCAGGGTGAGTGCCAATGTGGGTTCAAAGGTGCTAAGTTGGGTGCGAGGTTGGGTGCGAGGGTGGGTGGGTGCCAAGGTGTGCTAGGTGGAAGCCCGGGTGGGTCGGCATCCCATGGGTGTCGAGTTGGGTGCCTGATGGGTGCTTCTTGTCAAGTTTTAGTCGTCGGGACTCATTTCGAGCCTTAGAGGTCGTTTCTTGTCCGGTTGCCCTGTCTTCGACCTGGGAACCCAATTTTGGTCCTCGGGTCCCATTTTTTTTTGTCTCGCATCCCACTTTTGGCCTGTGGCCTTTTCGGGGTCGATTCTCGTTTTGGGCATCAGAGCATGTTTCTTCTCCTAAAACCCAATATTTGTTTATTAAGTCTCGGAACACATTTTTGTTCTCGTGGACCCATCATGGGTCTTGGAACGCATTTGTGGTCCTTGGGTCCCATTTTGCATCCCGAAACTTGTGTTTTGGTGCTTGATCCCTATTTTGGGTGCCCACCTTGCACCAAGTGCGCACCCGGGGCAAACCGAGCGCCTTGGTGCACCGGGGCAAGATCGAGCGTGCACCCGAGGCGCCCCGAACATGCACCAAGGTGCACTCGACCCACATGTGAGCGCAGGTCGTTGCGCCCGAGGTGGTGTGTGGGCACCGCGTTGCAGACGGGACACTGCACGCACACGACGCCCCCTCCAGGTGCACGCACGTAGGCCGGGCCGGGTGCACACCCGACGCCCTAGCAAGGTGCGCGCACCCGGGCAGGGCTCACACTTGGCGAACGGGGCGCACTTCGCGAGGGAGGGTGTGCACCTCGACGGGGGTGGGTGGCCGGGGTGGATTCGCACGTGGGTCGCGGTATGCTAAGTACACACTGCGACAAGCTCATAACGGGTGCGATCATACCAGCGTTAGTGCACCGGATCCCATCAGAACTCCGCAGTAAGCGCGCTTGGGCCGGAGTAGTACTGGGATGGGTGACCTCCGGGAAGTCCCGGTGTTGCACCCTTTTTTAGTTTTTCGGCCGGGCGTCGCAATGCTATTTGAATAAACCTTTTGCCCGTTTGCGTTCTCGTCGGGGCCGGGCCGGGCCGGGGTGCGCTTGCCCGCACTACCGCGCGCGCGGGGGGCGACACCGAGCGCGCACCCGAGGCACCCCGCGCACACAGGCCACGGTGCAACCCGGGCGTTGTGCGGCGCACCCCGGTGCGCCCGAGGTGCTGCGCGCGCACCCAGGTGAAATCGGGGTGCACCTCGGCCAGTGCGCGCTCGGTCGAGTCGCGCACGTTGGCCAAGGTGCACGGTGATGTTTCTTACTCTAAGGTTCCGCACCAGACGCCCGGGACAGGTGAGCGAAGCTGGGCGGGGCCGGGGTGCGCGGCCGGGGCAGGTGCACGCAGCTGGAGAGAGCTTTGGAGCACACTTCGGAGCGCACCAATGATGCGCTCCATTCAAAAGTTTCCTGAAAAGGCAAAAAAAGTGAGATTATAGAATTCCCACTTGAGAGATTGTAAAAAAAAAAATTTAAAATGAAGGAAACGCGGGTGCCAAGGTGTGCGCAGCCCAGCCAAGGTGTGCGCACCAAGGCGCCACCCTGGCGAAGGTGCACGCAAGGTGCGCACCCGAGGCAAACCGGACAATTAACCCAACTTTCGACTTCGCGCGCACCTTGGAGCGCACTTCGGAGCGCTCCTTGGTGCGCACCAATCTTGGGCACCTCGGAGTGCACCATGGCGCCCACCAAGGTGCGCACCCGGGGCAAACCGAGCTCCGACTTCGTGCGCACCTTGGAGCGCACGAAAGGTGCGCACCATGGCGCCCCCCCAAGGTGCGCAGCCCAGCCAAGGGCTGGTGCGCATCAAGGTGCGCACACCTGGCGAAGGTGCGCACCCGGGGCAAACCGAGCTCCGGACTTCGTGCGCACCTTGGAGCGCACAAAAGGGTGCGCAACCCAGCCAAGGGTGTGCGCACCCCGGTCAAACCGAGCTCCGAATCGTGCGCACCAGAGGTGCACGCCATCGTGCGCACCTTGAGCACACGTCGGAGCCCTCCTTGGTGCGCGCCGATGTTGCGCACCTCGGAGCGCACCCGGGGAAAACAATGCAATTAACCCGACTTTCAGACTTCGTGGGCACCTCGGAGCGCTCTCGGGTTCGCACCTCGGAGCACACCGAGGTGCGCACCTTTGATGCGCTGCCTTCACCAATTTCCAGAAAAGGCAAGAAAACATGAGAAGGTGTGCGCACCGAGGTGCCCACCCTGGCGAAGGTGCACGCGAGGTGCGCACCCGGGCAAACCGGGCTCCGACTTCGTGCACGCCGCACCTTGGAGCACACCTTCGGAGCGGCTCCTTGGTGCGCACCAGGGCGCGCAACCCAGCCGAGGTGCCCACCCCGGCGAAGGTGCACGCGAGGTGCGCACCGGGGGCAACCGGGCTCCGACTTCGTGCACGCCATGGTGCCCACCGCGGCGAAGGTGCACGCGAGGTGCGCACCCGGGGCAAAACCGGGCTCCGACTTCGTGCACGCCGCACCTTGGAGCACACTTCGGAGCGCTCCTTGGTGCGCACCATGGTGCCCACCAGGGCGCGCAACCCCGCCGAAGGTGCACGCGAGGTGCGCACCCGGGGCAAACCGGGCTCCGACTTCGTGCACGCCGCACCTTGGAGCACACTTCGGAGCGCTCCTTGGTGCGCACCATGGTGCCCACCAGGGCGCGCAAACCCCGCCGAAGGTGCACGCGAGGTGCGCACCCGGGGCAAACGGGCTCCGACTTCGTGCACGCCATGGTGCGCACCGCGGCGAAGGTGCGCACCCGGGGCAAACCGGGCTCCGACTTCGTGCACGCCGCACCTTGGAGCACACTTCGGAGCGCTCCTTGGTGCGCACCAGGGCGCGCAACCCAGCCGAGGTGCCCACCCCGGCGAAGGTGCACGCGAGGTGCGTACCCGGGGCAAACCGGGCTCCGACTTCGTGCACGCCGCACCTTGGAGCACACTTCGGAGCGCTCCTTGGTGCGCACCATGGTGCCCACCAGGCCGCGCAACCCAGCCAAGGTGTGCGCACCAAGGTGCACGCGAGGTGCGCACCCGGGGCAAACCGGGGTCCGACTTCGTGCACGCCGCACCTTGGAGCACACATCGGGGCGCTCCCGGGTTCGCACCGGCGTTGCGCACCGTGGTGGGCACCTCGGAGCACACCAAGGTGGGCAGCGAGGTGCGCACCTTTGATGCGATGCCTTCACTAATTTCCATAAAAGGCAAAAAAAAAACGAGATTTTAAAATTTCCGTTTTGAAAGATAGTGAGAAAAAGGGAATGCTGGTGCCATCTTGAGCCCGCCCTGGTGCGCAGCCCAGCCAAGGTGTGCGCACCAAGGTGCCCACCCTGGCGAAGGTGCGCGCCCGGGCAATTAACCCAACTTCCAACTTCGCGCGCGCCAGGGTGGGAGCGCACCCAACAACCGGGCCTGGGAAGAGCCAATGCGAGAAACCCCACCAAACGCTCTGACAAAAAAAGAGGGGGCGCTCCAGTAACCCCGCTTCGGAGCGCACCCTGGGCAAACCCAGCCAAGGTGCCCACCCCGGCCAAGGTGCAGGCGAGGTGCGCACCCGGGGCAAACCGGGCTCCGACAACGTGCACGCCGCACCTTGGAGCACACTTCGTAGCGCTCCCGGGTGCGCACCTCAGAGCACACCAAGGTGGGCAGCGAGGTGCGCACCTTTGATGCGCTGCCTTCACTAATTTCCAGAAAAGGCAAAAAAAAAAGGAGATTTAAAATTTCCGTTTTGAAAGATAGTGAAAAAAACGGAACGCGCGTGCCATCTTGAGCCCGCCCTGGTGCGCAGCCCAGGTAAGGTGCCCCACCCTGGCAAAGGTGCGCACCCGGGCAATTAACCCTACTTCCGACTTCGTGCGCGCCAGGGTGGCAACCGGGCCTCGGAAGAGCCAATGCGAGAAACCCCACCAAACGCTCCGACAAAAAAAGAGGCGGCGCTCCAATAACCCCGCTTCGGAGCGCAGCCGGGGCAAACCCAGCCAAGGTGCCCACCCCGACGAAGGTGCACGCGAGGTGCGCACCCGGGGCAAACCGGGCTCCGACAACGTGCACGCAGCACCTTGGAGCACACTTCGAAGCACTCCCGGGTGCCCACCGGCGTTGCGCACCGTGGTGGGCAGCGAGGTGCGCACCTTTGATGCGCTGCCTTCACTAATTTCCAGAAAAAGGCAAAAAAAAAATGAGATTTTAAAATTTCCGTTTTGAAAGATAGTGAAAAAAAAGGAACGCGGGTGCCATCTTGAGCCCGCCCTGGTGCGCAGCCCAGGCAAGGCATGCGCACCAAGGTGCCCACCCGAGGTGCACACCCGGGGCAAACCGGGCTCCGACTTCGTGCAGGCCGCACCTTGGAGCACACTTCGGAGCGCTCCTTGGTGCGCACCATGGTGCCCACCAGGGCGCGCAACCCAGCCAAGGTCTGCACACC
>NW_026728910.1:502500-507995 GCF_030272615.1 Cryptomeria japonica
AGAGGACAGTTCGAGTGACAGGTCAAATCCAAGAGTTCCGAAGACTACCTCCAGGAACAATCGGGAACAAGACCGATTACAAGTCGTCGAGTCTGTTACTGGGCGAACACGAGATGCGCACAGGAAATCGATCAGCCCTCACAATGGCCCAAGGCCAGAGATCGGACTGCTACGATTTACCCCAACAATCATCGTGCCACTCTTCGCAGAGAGGTGATAGACGCCAACGAGCCCGCGCATAGCAATCGAGGTGTAAAAAGGGCGTTGAAGGCAGGAAGCCTGGACGAAAGAGGCTACGAGGTCACCTCGAAGCGGTCTAAGAATCGGGGCGCACTTGGGGCGACTACCAGTGCCAACCCCTTATCCCGCGGTGCGTCCGACACACAGAAATTTCCAAGGCGGCCAAGGAGCCTCCCCGCATAGCAATCGGGGTGTGAGGTTACGGATGCAGCATTGATAGCAATCGAGGTGTGAGGCGAAGGATGCAGAAGTGAGAGCCGAGGGATGTAGCAGAGATAGCAATCGGGGTGTGTGATGCAGAAGAGATAGCAATCGAGGTGTGCGGTGGGAAGGGCCCAGCAGCCAGAATGCATGAAGCGACGGATGAAGAGTGTGATGACAACCGGGCTGTGAGGAGAGGAGGGATGCAGCCAAGAAAGCAATCAGGGCTCGAGGCAAGGGATGCATCAAGGATAGCAATCATGTTGTGAGGCGAGATTCCAAAGGCTAACGTGAGAGGCTGCAAGGGTCGACTCAGAGAGGTCTATGCATGTGAGAGGCTGAAAGCAAGGTCGACTCGGAGCGGTCTATGCATCGGGCGCGCTTGGGGCGACTACCAGTGCCAACCCCTTATCCCGCGACGCGTCCGACAAAGAGAACGTTCCAAGGCGGCAGAGGAGGTTACCAGCCGAAGGATGCAGTAGCAATAACAGGTATAGTTCCGCGGCGGCCGAGAAGACTCACCGCATAGGAATCGGGATGCGAGGCGAGGGATGCGGCGGGAAGGCCCCGACGGCTAAACGGAAGAGGCTGCAGGGCCGCCTCGGAATGGTCCAAGCATCGGATGCGATTGGGACGACTACCAGTGCCAACCCCTTATCCCGCGATGCGTCCGATACACAGATAGTTCCAAGGCGGCCGAGGAGCCTCACCGCATATCAATCGGGGTGCGAGGCGAGGGATGGGGCGGGAAGGCCCCAACGGCTAGACGGAAGAGGCTTCAGGGCCACCTCGGAATGGTCCAAGCATCGGACGCGCTTGGGGCGACTGCCAGTGCCAACCCCTTATCCCGCGATGCGTCCGATACACAGATGGTTCCAAGGCGGCCGAGGAGCCTCACCGCATAGCAATCGGGGGTGCGAGGCGAGGGATGGGGCGGGAAGGCCCCAACGGCTAGACGGAAGGGGCTTCAGGGCCGCCTAGGAATGGTCCAAGCATCGGACACGCTTGGGGCGACTACCAGTGACAGCCCCCTATCCCGCGATGCGTCCGATACGAAGATGGTTCCAAGGCGGCCGAGGAGCCTCACCGCATAGCAATCGGGGGTGCGAGGTGGGGGATGCGGCGAGATGGCCCCAACGGCTAGACGGAAGAGGCCACAGGGCCGCGTCGGAATAGTCCAAGCATCGGACGCGCTTGGGGCGACTACCAGTGACAACCCCTTATCCCGCGATGCGTCCGATACGAAGATAGTTCCAAGGCGGTCCGAGGAGCCTCACCGCATAGCAATCGGGGTGCGAGGGTGGGGGATGCGGCGAGATGGCCCCCACGGCTAGACGGAAGAGGCTGCAGGGCCGCCTCGGAATAGTCCAAGCATCGGACGCGCTTGGGGCCACTACCAGTGACAACCCCTTATCCCGCGATGCGTCCGATACGAAGATAGTTCCAAGGCGGCCGAAGAGCCTCACCGCATAGCAATCGGGGTGCGAGGTGGGGGATGCGGCGAGATGGCCCCAACGGCTAGACGGAAGAGGCCACAGGGCCGCCTCGGAATAGTCCAAGCATCGGACGCGCTTGGGGCGACTACCAGTGACAACCCCCTTATCCCGCGATGCGTCCGATACGAAGATAGTTCCAGGCGGCCGAGGAGCCTCACCGCATAGCAATCGGGGGTGCGAGGCGAGGGATGCGGCGAGATGGCCCCAAAGGCTAGACGGAAGAGGCTGCAGGGGCTGCCTCGGAATAGTCCAAGCATCGGACGCGCTTGGGGCGACTACCACTGCCACCCCTTATCCCGCGATGCGTCCGATACACAGATAGTTCCGAGGCGGCCGAGGAGGTGGGGGGATGCAGCGAGATGGCCCCAACGGCTAGACGGAAGAGGCTGCAGGGCCGCCTCGGAATAGTCCAAGCATCGGACGCGCTTGGGGCGACTACCAGTGACAACCCCTTATCCCGCGATGCGTCCGATACACAGATAGTTCCGAGGCGGCCAAGGAGCCTCACCGCATAGCAATCGTGGTGCGAGGTGGTGGGATGCGGCGAGATGGCCCCAACGGCTAGACGGAAGAGGCTGCAGGGCCGCCTCGGAATGGTCCAAGCATCGGATGCGCTTGGGGCGACTACCACTGCCAACCCCTTATCCCGCGATGCGGTCCGATACACAGATAGTTCCAAGGCGGCCGAGGAGCCTCACAGCATAGCAATCAGGGTGCGAGGCGAGGGATGCGGCGAGAAAGCCCCAACGGCTAGAGGGAAGAGGCTTCAGGTCCGCCTCGGAATGGTCCAAGCATCGGACGCGCTTGGGGCGACTACCAGTGACAACCCCTTATCCCGCGACGCGTCCGATACACAGATAGTTCCAAGGCGGCCGAGGAGCCTCACCGCATAGCAATCGGGGTGCGAGGCGAGGGATGCGGCGAGAAGGACCCAACGGCTACACGGAAGAGGCTTCGGGGCCGCCTCGGAATGGTCCAAGCATCGGACGCGCTTGGGGCGACTACCAGTGACAACCCCTTATCCCGCGACGCGTCCGATACACAGATAGTTCCAAGGCGGCCGAGGAGCCTCACCGCATAGCAATCGGGGTGCGAGGCGAGGGATGCGGCGAGAAGGACCCAACGGCTAGACGGAAGAGGCTTCGGGGCCGCCTCGGAATGGTCCAAGCATCGGACGCGCTTGGGGCGACTACCAGTGACAACCCCTTATCCCGCGACGCGTCCGATACACAGATAGTTCCAAGGCGGCCGAGGAGCCTCACCGCATAGCAATCGGGGTGCGAGGCGAGGGATGCGGCGAGAAGGACCCAACGGCTAGACGGAAGAGGCTTCGGGTCCGCCTCGGAATGGTCCAAGCATCGGACGCGCTTGGGGCGACTACCAGTGACAACCCCTTATCCCGCGACGCGTCCGATACACATAGTTTCCAAGGCGGCCGAGGAGCCTCACCGCATAGCAATCGGGGGTGCGAGGCGAGGGATGCGGCGAGAAGGACCCAACGGCTAGACGGAAGAGGCTTCGGGTCCGCCTCGGAATGGTCCAAGCATCGGACGCGCTTGGGGCGACTACCAGTGACAACCCTTATCCCGCGACGCGTCCGATACACAGATAGTTCCAAGGCGGCCGAGGAGCCTCACCGCATAGCAATCGGGGTGCGAGGCGAGGGATGCGGCGAGAAGGACCCAACGGCTAGACGGAAGAGGCTTCGGGTCCGCCTCGGAATGGTCCAAGCATCGGACGCGCTTGGGGCGACTACCAGTGACAACCCCTTATCCCGCGACGCGTCCGATACACAGATAGTTCCGAGGCGGCCGAGGAGCCTCACCGCATAGCAATCGGGGTGCGAGGCGAAGGATGCGCGAGAGAAGGACCCAACGGCTAGACGGAAGAGGCTTCGGGTCCGCCTCGGAATGGTCCAAGCATCGGACGCGCTTGGGGCGACTACCAGTGACAACCCCTTATCCCGCGACGCGTCCGATACACAGATAGTTCCAAGGCGGCCGAGGAGCCTCACCGCATAGCAATCGGGGTGCGAGGCGAGGGATGCGGCGAGAAGGACCCAACGGCTAGACGGAAGAGGCTTCAGGGCCGCCTCGGAATGGTCCAAGCATCGAACGCGCTTGGGGCGACTACCAGTGACAACCCCTTATCCCGCGACGCGTCCGATACACAGATAGTTCCGAGGCGGCCGAGGAGCCTCACCGCATAGCAATCGGGGTGCGAGGCGAGGGATGCGGCGAGAAGGACCAACGGCTAGACGGAAGAGGCTTCAGGGCCGCCTCGGAATGGTCCAAGCATCGGACGTGCTTGGGGCGACTACCAGTGACAACCCCTTATCCCGCGACGCGTCCGATACACAGATAGTTCCGAGGCGGCCGAGGAGCCTCACCGCATAGCAATCGGGGGGCGAGGCGAGGGATGCGGCGAGAAGGACCCAACGGCTAGACGGAAGAGGCTTCAGGGCCGCCTCGGAATGGTCCAAGCATCGGACGCGCTTGGGGCGACTACCAATGACAACCCCTTATCCCGCGACGCGGTCCGATACACAGATAGTTCCGAGGCGGCCGAGGAGCCTCACCGCATAGCAATCGGGGTGCGAGGCGAGGGATGCGGCGAGAAGGACCCAACGGCTAGACGGAAGAGGCTTCAGGGCCGCCTCGGAATGGTCCAAGCATCGGACGCGCTTGGGGCGACTACCAGTGACAACCCCTTATCCCGCGACGCGTCCGATACACAGATAGTTCCGAGGCGGCCGAGGAGCCTCACCGCATAGCAATCGGGTGCGAGGCGAGGGATGCGGCGAGAAGGACCCAACGGCTAGACGGAAGAGGCTTCAGGGCCGCCTCGGAATGGTCCAGCATCGGACGCGCTTGGGGCGACTACCGTTGCCAACCCCTTATCCCGCGATGCGTCTGATACACAGATAGTTCCGAGGCGGCCGAGGAGCCTCACCGCATAGCAATCGGGTTGCGAGGCAGATTATTGGAAGGGAACCCCCTGGGATGCGGCTCAAGCAGTGCCCAAAGGGACTGGAATGCGGAATCACATCGAGAGACCCAAATGCTATACGAGGGCTCAAATCGAATTATCGATTTGGCCACGACATGGACGCATCGAACGACTACCTTTGCCGAACCACACTCGCAATTGCATCCATACCGAAACCAATAGACATTTCCGTTAGAGCCCTCGCATAGCATTCGGGAATCTCGCATGCCCCTCTAATCGACCAATGCTGGCGCTCAATGAAAATCCGAGCGCTACCACCGTTCGAGCGCCAGCATTGGTCGAGTTAGAGGGGCACGGGGGAGAATGCTCCAGTCAACACCTCCCCTATATAAGTTATTTGTCCGATTCTCGCACAACCGTAGTCTGCCTCGTCGAATCAAACAACGGTCCCAGATTCCGACTTCCGTTCCGTAGAGACCCAAAAGCTAGATGGAGGCTCGCAAGAAAGAGAGTCGGCGCATAGCAATCGGGTTTCTCGAACGTTTAGGGACCGAGCTCACTTGCGGATAGGGCAAAATCCGCCAAGCAACCCAAAAGCTAGACGGGGGC
>NW_026728911.1:0-2500 GCF_030272615.1 Cryptomeria japonica
TCGAGTCGCGCACGTTGGCCAAGGTGCACGGTGATGTTTCTTACTCTAAGGTTCCGCACCAGACGCCCGGGATAGGTGAGCGAAGCTGGGCGGGGCCGGGTGCGCGGCCGGGGCAGGTGCACGCAGCTGGAGAGAGCTTTGGAGCACACTTCGGAGCGCACCAATGATGCGCTCCATTCAAAAGTTTCCTGAAAAGGCAAAAAAAGTTGAGATTATAGAATTTCCCACTTGAGAGATTGTAAAAAAAAAAAATTTAAAATGAAGGAAACGCGGGTGCCAAGGTGTGCGCAGCCCAGCCAAGGTGTGCGCACCAAGGCGCCCACCCTGGCGAAGGTGCACGCAAGGTGCGCACCCGAGGCAAACCGGACAATTAACCCAACTTTCGACTTCGCGCGCACCTTGGAGCGCACTTCGGAGCGCTCCTTGGTGCGCACCAATCTTGGGCACCTCGGAGTGCACCATGGCGCCCACCAAGGTGCGCACCCGGGGCAAACCGAGCTCCGACTTCGTGCGCACCTTGGAGCGCACGAAAGGTGCGCACCATGGCGCCCACCAAGGTGCGCAGCCCAGCCAAGGCGTGCGCATCAAGGTGCGCACCCTGGCGAAGGTGCGCACCCGGGGCAAACCGAGCTCCGACTTCGTGCGCACCTTGGAGCGCACAAAAGGTGCGCAACCCAGCCAAGGTGTGCGCACCCCGGTCAAACCGAGCTCCGAATCGTGCGCACCAGAGGTGCACGCCATCGTGCGCACCTTGGAGCACACTTCGGAGCCCTCCTTGGTGCGCGCCGATGTTGCGCACCTCGGAGCGCACCCGGGGAAAACAATGCAATTAACCCGACTTTCGACTTCGTGGGCACCTCGGAGCGCTCTCGGGTTCGCACCTCGGAGCACACCGAGGTGCGCACCTTTGATGCGCTGCCTTCACCAATTTCCAGAAAAGGCAAGAAAACATTGAGAAGGTGTGCGCACCGAGGTGCCCACCCTGGCGAAGGTGCACGCGAGGTGCGCACCCGGGGCAAACCGGGCTCCGACTTCGTGCACGCCGCACCTTGGAGCACACTTCGGAGCGCTCCTTGGTGCGCACCAGGGCGCGCAACCCAGCCGAGGTGCCCACCCCGGCGAAGGTGCACGCGAGGTGCGCACCCGGGGCAAACCGGGCTCCGACTTCGTGCACGCCATGGTGCCCACCGCGGCGAAGGTGCACGCGAGGTGCGCACCCGGGGCAAACCGGGCTCCGACTTCGTGCACGCCGCACCTTGGAGCACACTTCGGAGCGCTCCTTGGTGCGCACCATGGTGCCCACCAGGGCGCGCAACCCCGCCGAAGGTGCACGCGAGGTGCGCACCCGGGGCAAACCGGGCTCCGACTTCGTGCACGCCGCACCTTGGAGCACACTTCGGAGCGCTCCTTGGTGCGCACCATGGTGCCAGCGCAACCCCGCCGAAGGTGCACGCGAGGTGCGCACCCGGGGCAAACCGGGCTCCGACTTCGTGCACGCCATGGTGCGCACCGCGGCGAAGGTGCGCACCCGGGGCAAACCGGGCTCCGACTTCGTGCACGCCGCACCTTGGAGCACACTTCGGAGCGCTCCTTGGTGCGCACCAGGGCGCGCAACCCAGCCGAGGTGCCCACCCCGGCGAAGGTGCACGCGAGGTGCGTACCCGGGGCAAACCGGGCTCCGACTTCGTGCACGCCGCACCTTGGAGCACACTTCGGAGCGCTCCTTGGTGCGCACCATGGTGCCCACCAGGCCGCGCAACCCAGCCAAGGTGTGCGCACCAAGGTGCACGCGAGGTGCGCACCCGGGGCAAACCGGGGTCCGACTTCGTGCACGCCGCACCTTGGAGCACACATCGGGGCGCTCCCGGGTTCGCACCGGCGTTGCGCACCGTGGTGGGCACCTCGGAGCACACCAAGGTGGGCAGCGAGGTGCGCACCTTTGATGCGATGCCTTCACTAATTTCCATAAAAGGCAAAAAAAAAATGAGATTTTAAAATTTCTGTTTTGAAAGATAGTGAGAAAAAGGGAATGCTGGTGCCATCTTGAGCCCGCCCTGGTGCGCAGCCCAGCCAAGGTGTGCGCACCAAGGTGCCCACCCTGGCGAAGGTGCGCGCCCGGGCAATTAACCCAACTTCCAACTTCGCGCGCGCCAGGGTGGGAGCGCACCCAACAACCGGGCCTGGGAAGAGCCAATGCGAGAAACCCCACCAAACGCTCTGACAAAAAAAGAGGGGGCGCTCCAGTAACCCCGCTTCGGAGCGCACCCTGGGCAAACCCAGCCAAGGTGCCCACCCCGGCCAAGGTGCAGGCGAGGTGCGCACCCGGGGCAAACCGGGCTCCGACAACGTGCACGCCGCACCTTGGAGCACACTTCGTAGCGCTCCCGGGTGCGCACCTCAGAGCACACCAAGGTGGGCAGCGAGGTGCGCACCTTTGATGCGCTGCCTTCACTAATTTCCAGAAAAGGCAAAAAAAAAAGGAGATTTTAAAATTTCCGTT
>NW_026728911.1:12500-35000 GCF_030272615.1 Cryptomeria japonica
TCCCAGGTATATGCCCCCTACGCACTTTTGGTGGCGCAACTCGCACGAACAGTCCCACCTCGACCCCGTAAACAAGCTTTTTTGCCTCGAAGAGTTCGTCGGAGACGAAGAAGCAACCTTCAGTGCAAACGTAGCACTCTTTTGTGCAACCGCCCAAACAACGCCCCCTCTACCCTCTGTCGAAACACTCGGCATTGCTGCTCCCTAAGGTGAGCTTCTCCTCATAGGCAATTCCGCTCTTATCCGGTCACGTTTGTGTGCCCGAATTTCGCAAGGCAACCTCCATGGGACATGGAAAAGACTCGAGAAGAGAGCTCGCTCACGGGAGAGAGAAGCCAAGGAGACCACGAGAGTGCTGAGAGTGGGACAGCGCTGAATAGGCGGGAGAAGCCTGCGCGTATAAACGGAGATATATATCCAATTGCAACGAAGGAACGTGCCAAAGATCGAGAACAATGGCAGAAATGCTAGTAACGTGCACTTCGGGACCAACGCATCACCGGAAGACAACCGCCAAACATCGAAAGAGTCGCGATGCTCCGCAACCTACGTGCAAAGCGGTCGCACACCGGGTAAGGGAGTGAGAGCCCCAAACATAGCTGGGCGAGGCGCTCACTCCGCTCTTTAATATCTCGTTAATACCGCCAAGGAAATGGCACAAGCACACACACACAAGCATCCTCGGAAGAGGACAGTTCGAGTGACAGGTCAAATCCAAGAGTTCCGAAGACTACCTCCAGGAACAATCGGGAACAAGACCGATTACAAGTCGTCGAGTCTGTTACTGGGCGAACACGAGATGCGCACAGGAAATCGATCAGCCCTCACAATGGCCCAAGGCCAGAGATCGGACTGCTACGATTTACCCCAACAATCATCGTGCCACTCTTCGCAGAGAGGTGATAGACGCCAACGAGCCCGCGCATAGCAATCGAGGTGTAAAAAGGGCGTTGAAGGCAGGAAGCCTGGACGAAAGAGGCTACGAGGTCACCTCGAAGCGGTCTAAGAATCGGGCGCACTTGGGGCGACTACCAGTGCCAACCCCTTATCCCGCGGTGCGTCCGACACACAGAAATTTCCAAGGCGGCCAAGGAGCCTCCCCGCATAGCAATCGGGGTGTGAGGTTACGGATGCAGCATTGATAGCAATCGAGGTGTGAGGCGAAGGATGCAGAAGTGAGAGCCGAGGGATGTAGCAGAGATAGCAATCGGGGTGTGTGATGCAGAAGAGATAGCAATCGAGGTGTGCGGTGGGAAGGGCCCAGCAGCCAGAATGCATGAAGCGACGGATGAAGCAGTGATGACAACCGGGCTGTGAGGAGAGGAGGGATGCAGCCAAGAAAGCAATCAGGGCTCGAGGCAAGGGATGCATCAAGGATAGCAATCATGTTGTGAGGCGAGATTCCAAAGGCTAAACGTGAGAGGCTGCAGGGTCGACTCAGAGAGGTCTATGCATGTGAGAGGCTGAAAGCAAGGTCGACTCGGAGCGGTCTATGCATCGGGCGCGCTTGGGGCGACTACCAGTGCCAACCCCTTATCCCGCGACGCGTCCGACAAAGAGAACGTTCCAAGGCGGCAGAGGAGGTTACCAGCCGAAGGATGCAGTAGCAATAACAGGTATAGTTCCGCGGCGGCCGAGAAGACTCACCGCATAGGAATCGGGATGCGAGGCGAGGGATGCGGCGGGAAGGCCCCGACGGCTAAACGGAAGAGGCTGCAGGGCCGCCTCGGAATGGTCCAAGCATCGGATGCGATTGGGACGACTACCAGTGCCAACCCCTTATCCCGCGATGCGTCCGATACACAGATAGTTCCAAGGCGGCCGAGGAGCCTCACCGCATATCAATCGGGGTGCGAGGCGAGGGATGGGGCGGGAAGGCCCCAACGGCTAGACGGAAGAGGCTTCAGGGCCACCTCGGAATGGTCCAAGCATCGGACGCGCTTGGGGCGACTGCCAGTGCCAACCCCTTATCCCGCGATGCGTCCGATACACAGATGGTTCCAAGGCGGCCGAGGAGCCTCACCGCATAGCAATCGGGGGTGCGAGGCGAGGGATGGGGCGGGAAGGCCCCAACGGCTAGACGGAAGAGGCTTCAGGGCCGCCTAGGAATGGTCCAAGCATCGGACACGCTTGGGGCGACTACCAGTGACAGCCCCCTATCCCGCGATGCGTCCGATACGAAGATGGTTCCAAGGCGGCCGAGGAGCCTCACCGCATAGCAATCGGGGTGCGAGGTGGGGGATGCGGCGAGATGGCCCCAACGGCTAGACGGAAGAGGCCACAGGGCCGCGTCGGAATAGTCCAAGCATCGGACGCGCTTGGGGCGACTACCAGTGACAACCCCTTATCCCGCGATGCGTCCGATACGAAGATAGTTCCAAGGCGGCCGAGGAGCCTCACCGCATAGCAATCGGGGTGCGAGGTGGGGGATGCGGCGAGATGGCCCCAACGGCTAGACGGAAGAGGCTGCAGGGCCGCCTCGGAATAGTCCAAGCATCGGACGCGCTTGGGGCCACTACCAGTGACAACCCCTTATCCCGCAATGCGTCCGATACGAAGATAGTTCCAAGGCGGCCGAAGAGCCTCACCGCATAGCAATCGGGGTGCGAGGTGGGGGATGCGGCGAGATGGCCCCAACGGCTAGACGGAAGAGGCCACAGGGCCGCCTCGGAATAGTCCAAGCATCGGACGCGCTTGGGGCGACTACCAGTGACAACCCCTTATCCCGCGATGCGTCCGATACGAAGATAGTTCCCAGGCGGCCGAGGAGCCTCACCGCATAGCAATCGGGGTGCGAGGCGAGGGATGCGGCGAGATGGCCCCAAAGGCTAGACGGAAGAGGCTGCAGGGCTGCCTCGGAATAGTCCAAGCATCGGACGCGCTTGGGGCGACTACCACTGCCAACCCCTTATCCCGCGATGCGTTCGATACACAGATAGTTCCGAGGCGGCCGAGGAGGTGGGGGATGCAGCGAGATGGCCCCAACGGCTAGACGGAAGAGGCTGCAGGGCCGCCTCGGAATAGTCCAAGCATCGGACGCGCTTGGGGCGACTACCAGTGACAACCCCTTATCCCGCGATGCGTCCGATACACAGATAGTTCCGAGGCGGCCAAGGAGCCTCACCGCATAGCAATCGTGGTGCGAGGTGGGGGATGCGGCGAGATGGCCCCAACGGCTAGACGGAAGAGGCTGCAGGGCCGCCTCGGAATGGTCCAAGCATCGGATGCGCTTGGGGCGACTACCACTGCCAACCCCTTATCCCGCGATGCGTCCGATACACAGATAGTTCCAAGGCGGCCGAGGAGCCTCACAGCATAGCAATCAGGGTGCGAGGCGAGGGATGCGGCGAGAAAGCCCCAACGGCTAGAGGGAAGAGGCTTCAGGTCCGCCTCGGAATGGTCCAAGCATCGGACGCGCTTGGGGCGACTACCAGTGACAACCCCTTATCCCGCGACGCGTCCGATACACAGATAGTTCCAAGGCGGCCGAGGAGCCTCACCGCATAGCAATCGGGGTGCGAGGCGAGGGATGCGGCGAGAAGGACCCAACGGCTACACGGAAGAGGCTTCGGGGCCGCCTCGGAATGGTCCAAGCATCGGACGCGCTTGGGGCGACTACCAGTGACAACCCCTTATCCCGCGACGCGTCCGATACACAGATAGTTCCAAGGCGGCCGAGGAGCCTCACCGCATAGCAATCGGGGTGCGAGGCGAGGGATGCGGCGAGAAGGACCCAACGGCTACACGGAAGAGGCTTCGGGGCCGCCTCGGAATGGTCCAAGCATCGGACGCGCTTGGGGCGACTACCAGTGACAACCCCTTATCCCGCGACGCGTCCGATACACAGATAGTTCCAAGGCGGCCGAGGAGCCTCACCGCATAGCAATCGGGGTGCGAGGCGAGGGATGCGGCGAGAAGGACCCAACGGCTAGACGGAAGAGGCTTCGGGTCCGCCTCGGAATGGTCCAAGCATCGGACGCGCTTGGGGCGACTACCAGTGACAACCCCTTATCCCGCGACGCGTCCGATACACAGATAGTTCCAAGGCGGCCGAGGAGCCTCACCGCATAGCAATCGGGGTGCGAGGCGAGGGATGCGGCGAGAAGGACCCAACGGCTAGACGGAAGAGGCTTCGGGTCCGCCTCGGAATGGTCCAAGCATCGGACGCGCTTGGGGCGACTACCAGTGACAACCCCTTATCCCGCGACGCGTCCGATACACAGATAGTTCCAAGGCGGCCGAGGAGCCTCACCGCATAGCAATCGGGGTGCGAGGCGAGGGATGCGGCGAGAAGGACCCAACGGCTAGACGGAAGAGGCTTCGGGTCCGCCTCGGAATGGTCCAAGCATCGGACGCGCTTGGGGCGACTACCAGTGACAACCCCTTATCCCGCGACGCGTCCGATACACAGATAGTTCCGAGGCGGCCGAGGAGCCTCACCGCATAGCAATCGGGGTGCGAGGCGAAGGATGCGGCGAGAAGGACCCAACGGCTAGACGGAAGAGGCTTCGGGTCCGCCTCGGAATGGTCTAAGCATCGGACGCGCTTGGGGCGACTACCAGTGACAACCCCTTATCCCGCGACGCGTCCGATACACAGATAGTTCCAAGGCGGCCGAGGAGCCTCACCGCATAGCAATCGGGGTGCGAGGCGAGGGATGCGGCGAGAAGGACCCAACGGCTAGACGGAAGAGGCTTCAGGGCCGCCTCGGAATGGTCCAAGCATCGAACGCGCTTGGGGCGACTACCAGTGACAACCCCTTATCCCGCGACGCGTCCGATACACAGATAGTTCCGAGGCGGCCGAGGAGCCTCACCGCATAGCAATCGGGGTGCGAGGCGAGGGATGCGGCGAGAAGGACCCAACGGCTAGACGGAAGAGGCTTCAGGGCCGCCTCGGAATGGTCCAAGCATCGGACGCGCTTGGGGCGACTACCAGTGACAACCCCTTATCCCGCGACGCGTCCGATACACAGATAGTTCCGAGGCGGCCGAGGAGCCTCACCGCATAGCAATCGGGGTGCGAGGCGAGGGATGCGGCGAGAAGGACCCAACGGCTAGACGGAAGAGGCTTCAGGGCCGCCTCGGAATGGTCCAAGCATCGGACGCGCTTGGGGCGACTACCAATGACAACCCCTTATCCCGCGACGCGTCCGATACACAGATAGTTCCGAGGCGGCCGAGGAGCCTCACCGCATAGCAATCGGGGTGCGAGGCGAGGGATGCGGCGAGAAGGACCCAACGGCTAGACGGAAGAGGCTTCAGGGCCGCCTCGGAATGGTCCAAGCATCGGACGCGCTTGGGGCGACTACCAGTGACAACCCCTTATCCCGCGACGCGTCCGATACACAGATAGTTCCGAGGCGGCCGAGGAGCCTCACCGCATAGCAATCGGGGTGCGAGGCGAGGGATGCGGCGAGAAGGACCCAACGGCTAGACGGAAGAGGCTTCAGGGCCGCCTCGGAATGGTCCAAGCATCGGACGCGCTTGGGGCGACTACCGTTGCCAACCCCTTATCCCGCGATGCGTCTGATACACAGATAGTTCCGAGGCGGCCGAGGAGCCTCACCGCATAGCAATCGGGTTGCGAGGCAGATTATTGGGAAGGGAACCCCCTGGGATGCGGCTCAAGCAGTGCCCAAAGGGACTGGAATGCGGAATCACATCGAGAGACCCAAATGCTATACGAGGGCTCAAATCGAATTATCGATTTGGCCACGACATGGACGCATCGGAACGACTACCTTTGCCGAACCACTCGCAATTGCATCCATACCGAAACCAATAGACATTTCCGTTAGAGCCCTCGCATAGCATTCGGGAATCTCGCATGCCCCTCTAAATCGACCAATGCTGGCGCTCAATGAAAATCCGAGCGCTACCACCGTTCGAGCGCCAGCATTGGTCGAGTTAGAGGGGCACGGGGGAGAATGCTCCAGTCAACACCTCCCCTATATAAGTTATTTGTCCGATTCTCGCACAACCGTAGTCTGCCTCGTCGAATCAAACAACGGTCCCAGATTCCGACTTCCGTTCCGTAGAGACCCAAAAGCTAGATGGAGGCTCGCAAGAAAGAGAGTCGGCGCATAGCAATCGGGTTTCTCGAACGTTTAGGGACCGAGCTCACTTGCGGATAGGGCAAAATCCGCCAAGCAACCCAAAAGCTAGACGGGGGCTCGAATCGAATCGCCTAGGCGGCCACAACAACGACGTGTTGGATCGACTACCAGTGCCAAACCATTCAGCAAGACTAGTCTGTGTCGAGGCCGGATAGAGATTCTCAGAGAGCGCCCGCATAGCATTTAGGAGACCTGCCGCGTCCCTCACACTCGACAAATGGTGGTGCACGTTTATAAATCCGAGCGATCCCAACCCTTTCAAGCACCAACATCGGTCGAGATAGAGGGGCACGGAGGGGGCTGCGTGAGACAACACAGTCCCCTATATAAGTTATTTGTCCGATTCTCACACATCCGAAGAATGGTCATCAAATCGGACAACAGCCCAAACTTCCGACTTCCGTCCCAGAAAGCCCAAGAGCTATCTAAAACGTTCATGGCCGGAACTCGATCGCGGCTATACCAGTCCGCCAAGCAACCCAAAAGCTAGACTGGAGCTCTAGTCGAATCACCTCTGTGGCCATTGCAAGGACGTGTTGGAGCGACTACCATTGCCGAACCATTCCGCAGGTCGAGTCCATACCAAGGCCGCATAGAGATTCACGATGAGCTCCTGCATAGCAATCAGGAGACTTGCCGTGTCCATCACAATCGATAAATCCTGGTGCAAGATTTTTGCATCCGAGCGCTCCAACCAGTCGAGCACCAGCATCAATCGACATAAACGGGCACGGGGGGAGGATGCTCGAGAACACTACCTCCCCTATATAAGTTATTTGTCCGATTCTCAAGCAGCCGAAGTCTGGTCATCGAATCGGGTCAAAGACCACAACTTCCGACTTTACCCACAATGCAAGTCATCGAATCGAACATCGGCCCCCGAGTCGGACTCCATGCGTATGTCAGGTCATCGGACCCAAATTCCGCCTTCCTGCGCATGGCGGGCCATCAATATCAACTCGGTCATCAGACCCAAACTCCGCCTTTTTGCGTATGGCACGCCTTCAAATCGGTCATCGGACCCAAATTCCGCCTTCCTGTGCATGGCGGGCCATCAACATCAACTCGGTCATCGGACCCAAATTCCGCCTTTCTGCGCATGGCACGCCATCAACTCGGTCATCGGACCCAAATTCCGCCTTCCTGCGCATGGCAGGTCATCGGACACAAATTCAGACCTCGCCAATATGCCTACGTATCGAATCGGTCATCGGACCCAACTTCCGACTTCATCCATACTGTAGGGTCTTTGAGGTTGGCGCGGTGCGCTCAACCCAGGGAGTCGACCCATCGAAGCATACACCTCCCCTATATAAGCTATTTGTCCGATTCCCACACCTGTGTAGTTTGCACCTCTGACCAGGACATCGACCCCAACTTCCGAACTCGACTGCAACGACGGCACCAGCGCCTTGGTGCGCACCTTGCGACGCACAGTCCCAACATTCGCCTTCCTGCACATGGCAGGTCATCGGACCCAAATTCCGACCTCGCGAGTATGCCTACATATCGAATCGGTCATCGGACCCAACTTCCGACTTCATCCATACCGTAGGGTCTTTGAGGTTGGCGCGGTGCGCTCAACCCGGGGAGTCGACCCAACGAAGCATACACCTCCCCTATATAAGCTATTTGTCCGATTCCCACACCTGTGTAGTTTGCACCTCCGATCAAGACATCGACCCCAACTTCCGAACTCGCCTCCAACGACCGAACCAGCGCCTTGGTGCGCACCTTGCAACGCACAGTGCCAACATTCGCCTTCCTGCACGTGGCAGGTCATCGGACCCAAATTCCGACCTCGCGAGTATGCCTACATATCGAATCGGTCATCGGACCCAACTTCCGACTTCATCCATACCGTAGGGTCTTTGAGGTTGGCGCGGTGCGCTCAACCCGGGGAGTCGACCCAACGAAGCATACACCTCCCCTATATAAGCTATTTGTCCGATTCCCACACCTGTGTAGCTTGCACCTCCGATCAGGACATCGACCCCAACTTCCGAACTCGACTAAAAAGACCGCACCAGCGCCTTGGTGTGCACCTTGCAACGCACAGTGTCAACATTCGCCTTCCTGCACATGGCAGGTCATCGGACCCAAATTCCGACCTCATGAGCATACCTACTAATCGAATTGGTCATCGGACCCAACTTCCGACTTCATCCATACCGTAGGGTCTTTGAGGTTGGCGCGGTGCGCTCAACCTGGGGAGTCGACCCATCGAAGCATACACCTCCCCTATATAAGCTATTTGTCCGATTCCGACACCTGTGTAGTTTGCACCTCCGCTCAGGACATCGACCCCAACTTCCGAACTCGCCTGCAACGACCGAACCAGCGCCTTGGTGCGCACCAAAAGTGCGCACTTTTGGAGGGCACTTTTGTGCGCTCCAAAGGTGCGCACTTTTGGAGGGCACTTTTCTGCGCTCCAAAGGTGCGCACTTTTGGAGGGCACTTTTTGGAGGGCACTTTTCTGCGCTCCAAAGGTGCGCACTTTTGGAGGGCACTTTTTGGAGGGCACTTTTCTGCGCTCCAAAGGTGCGCACTTTTGGAGGGCACTTTTTGGAGGGCACTTTTCTGCGCTCCAAAGGTGCGCACTTTTGGAGGGCACTTTTTGGAGGGCACTTTTCTGCGCTCCAAAGGTGCGCACTTTTGGAGGGCACTTTTTGGAGGGCACTTTTCTGCGCTCCAAAGGTGCGCACTTTTGGAGGGCACTTTTCTGCGCTCCAAAGGTGCGCACTTTTGGAGGGCACTTTTTGGAGGGCACTTTTCTGCGCTCCAAAGGTGCGCACTTTTGGAGGGCACTTTTTGGAGGGCACTTTTCTGCGCTCCAAAGGTGCGCACTTTTGGAGGGCACTTTTTGGAGGGCACTTTTCTGCGCTCCAAAGGTGCGCACTTTTGGAGGGCACTTTTGTGCACTCCAAAGGTGCGCACTTTTGGAGGGCACTTTTCCTGTGCTCCAAAGGTGCACACCTAGGTGAGCACCTTCGACCACACCTTGTAGCACACCAAACTCTGACTTTCGACTTCATCCGCAATGCAGGGTCTTTGAGGTTGGCGCAATGCGCACAACCAGGGGAGTCGACCCATCAAACCCAACACCTCCCCTATATAAGCTATTTGTCTGATTCTCATACATGCGTAGCCTGCAGGAGCAATTAGGACATCGACCCCAACTTTCGGCTTCTAAACGAAAACAAGGTCTTTGAGGTTGGTGTAATGCGAACAACTAGGGGAGTCAACCCATCAAACCCAACACCTCCCCTATATAAGCTATTTGTCTGATTCTCATACATGTGTAGTCTACAGGAGCAATTAGGACATCGACCCCAACTTTTGACTTCTTAACGAAAACAAGGTCTTTGAGGTTGACGTAATGCGCACAACCAGGGGAGTCGACCCATCAAACCCAACACCTCCCCTATATAAGCTATTTGTCCGATTCTCATACATGTGTAGCCTGCAGGAGCCATTAGGACATTGACCCCAACTTTTGACTTCTTAACGAAAACAAGGTCTTTGAGGTTGGCGTAATGCGCACAACCAAGGGAGTTGACCCATCAAACCCAACACCTCCCCTATATAAGCTATTTGTCTGATTCTCATACATGTGTAGCCTGCAACAACGATTAGGACATCCACCCCAACTTCTGAATTCGTCTGCGTTGACCGCACCAAAGGTGCACGCCTTGGTGCTCACCAAAATCCGACTTCCGACTTCTTCTGCTATGCGGGGTCTTTGAGGTTGGCGCAGTGCGCACAACCAGGGGAGTCAACCCACCGAATGCAACACCTCCCCTATATAAGCTATTTGTCTGATTCTCATACATGCGTAGACTGCAGCAATGATTAGGACATCCACCCCAACTTTTGACTTCTTAAACAAGACAGGGTCTTTGAAGTTGGTGCAGTGCACACAACCAGGGGAGTCGACCCATCAAACGCAACACCTCCCCTATATAAAGCTATTTGTCCGATTCTCATACGTGTAGTCTGCAGCAGCGATTAGGACATCGACCCCAACTTCCGAATTCGTTTGCATTGACCGCACCAAAGGTGCACGCCTTGGTGTGCACCCTGGAGTGCACTTTGGTGCTCACCTCGGTGCACACTTTGGTGTGCACCTCGGTGTGCACCAAAGGTGCGCACCTTGGAGCGCACCAAAGGTGTACACTTTGGAGCGCACCACATAGGGTCTTTGAGAGGTTGGCGCAGTGCGCACACCAAGGTGGGTGTTGAGGTGCGTGCCGAGGTGGGTGGGTGCTAGGGTGCGCTCCATGGTGGGTGCCAGGGTGGGTGCGTGCTAGGGTGGATTCCAAAGAGGGTCATAGGGTGGGTGCCAAGGTGGGTTGGTGATATAGTGGGTTCAAAGGTGGGTACTAGGGTGGGTTCCAAGGTGGGTCACAAGTTGGGTGCCAGGATGCGTGGGTGTTAGGTTGGGTGCCAAGGTGGGCTCCTGCGTGGGTGGGTGCTAGGGTGGGTTTCAAGGTGGACGCGAGGGCGGGTGCCAAGGTGGGTAACAAGTTGGGTGTTAGGATGGGTGAGTGCTAGAGTGGGTGCCAAGGTGGGTGGGTGCTAAGGTGGATGCCAAGGTGGTTCACAGGGTGGGTGGGTTCTAGGGTGAGTTCCAAGGTGGGTCACAGGTTCAGTGCTAGGGTGGGTGTCAAGGCGGGTGTCGAGGTGCCTGGGTGCTAGGGTGTGGATGCCAATGTGGGTCATAGGGTGGGTACTAGGGTGGGCTGCAATGTGGGTGCCAAGGTGGGTAACATGCTCGGTGGGTTCTAAATTGGGTGCCAGGGTGGGTGTGCACCCACCTTGCCCGAGGTGGGTGCCAAGGTGCCAGTGTGGGTGGGTGCTAAGGTGGATGCCAAGGTGGGTGAGAAGGTGGGTGATAGGTTGAGTGGTAGGATGGGTGGGTGCCAAGATGGGTCACAGGGTGGGTGCAAGGGTGGGTAGGTGCTAGGGTTGGTGTCAGGGTGGGTGGGTGCTAGGTTGGGTTCCAAGGTGGGTGCGAGGGTGAGTGTCAAGGTGGGTCACAGGTTAGGTGCTAGGATGGGTGAGTGCTAGGGTGCAAAGGTGCCAGGGTGGGTGCTAGGATGGGTCGATGCTAGGGTGAGTGGCAAGGTGGGTCCACAAGTGTCAAGGTGGGTGCCGAGGTGGGTGCCAAGTCGGCGACTGCTATGGTGGATGCCAAGGTGGGTCACGGGGTGGGTGCCAAGTTGCTAGGTTGGGTTCCAAGGTGGGTGCCAACGTGGGTGCTAGGGTGCGTGGGTTAAAGGGTGTGTCACAACGTGGGTGCCAGGATGGGTGCGCACCCACACTGGCCAAGACGGGTGCGGGTGCAAGGTTGGGTTCCAAGCCCGGTCACAGGCTGGGTGCTAGGATGGGTGGGTGCCAAGGTGGGCACCAGGGTGGGTGCACCCACCCTGGCCAAGGTGGGTCACGGGGTGGGTCCTAGGGTGGGTAACGGGGTGGGTACTAAGGTGCGTGCCAAGGTGGGTCATAGGGTGGGTGCCAAGGTGGGCACCAGGGTGGGTGTGCACCAACCCTAGCCAGGGTAGGTCACGGGGTGGTTGTCGGGGTGGGCGTCAAGGAGCCAAGGTGGGTGGCAAGTAGCCAAGTTGCGTGCCAAGGTGGGTGTCGGGGTGGGTGCCAAGGATCCAAGGTGGGTGCCAAGGAACCAAGGTGGGTGTCTGGGTGGGTGCCGAGGTGGGAGCCAGGGTGGGTCCCAAGGTGAGTGCAAAGGTGGGTGCCAGGGTCAAGGTGAGTGCCAATGTGGGTTCCAAGGTGCCAGGGTCAGGGTGAGTGCCAATGTGGGTTCAAAGGTGCTAAGTTGGGTGCGAGGTTGGGTGCGAGGGTGGGTGGGTGCCAAGGTGTGCTAGGTGGAAGCCCGGGTGGGTCGGCATCCCATGGGTGTCGAGTTGGGTGCCTGATGGGTGCTTCTTGTCAAGTTTTAGTCGTCGGGACTCATTTCGAGCCTTAGAGGTCGTTTCTTGTCCGGTTGCCCTGTCTTCGACCTGGGAACCCAATTTTGGTCCTCGGGTCCCATTTTTTTTTGTCTCGCATCCCACTTTTGGCCTGTGGCCTTTTCGGGGTCGATTCTCGTTTTGGGCATCAGAGCATGTTTCTTCTCCTAAAACCCAATATTTGTTTATTAAGTCTCGGAACACATTTTTGTTCTCGTGGACCCATCATGGGTCTTGGAACGCATTTGTGGTCCTTGGGTCCCATTTTGCATCCCGAAACTTGTGTTTTGGTGCTTGATCCCTATTTTGGGTGCCCACCTTGCACCAAGTGCGCACCCGGGGCAAACCGAGCGCCTTGGTGCACCGGGGCAAGATCGAGCGTGCACCCGAGGCGCCCCGAACATGCACCAAGGTGCACTCGGCCCACATGTGAGCGCAGGTCGTTGCGCCCGAGGTGGTGTGTGGGCACCGCGTTGCAGACGGGACACTGCACGCACACGACGCCCCCTCCAGGTGCACGCACGTAGGCCGGGCCGGGTGCACACCCGACGCCCTAGCAAGGTGCGCGCACCCGGGCAGGGCTCACACTTGGCGAACGGGGCGCACTTCGCGAGGGAGGGTGTGCACCTCGACGGGGGTGGGTGGCCGGGGTGGATTCGCACGTGGGTCGCGGTTTGCTAAGTACACACTGCGACAAGCTCATAACGGGTGCGATCATACCAGCGTTAGTGCACCGGATCCCATCAGAACTCCGCAGTTAAGCGCGCTTGGGCCGGAGTAGTACTGGGATGGGTGACCTCCCGGGAAGTCCCGGTGTTGCACCCTTTTTTAGTTTTTCGCCGGGCGTCGCAATGCTATTTGAATAAACCTTTTGCCCGTTTGCGTTCTCGTCGGGGCCGGGCCGGGCCGGGGTGCGCTGCCCGCACTACCGCGCGCGCGGGGGCGACACCGAGCGCGCACCCGAGGCGCCCCGAGCACACAGGCCACGGTGCAACCCGGGCGTTGTGCGCGCACCCCGGTGCGCCCGAGGTGCTGCGCGCGCACCCAGGTGAAATCGGTGTGCACCTCGGCCAGTGCGCGCTCGGTCGAGTCGCGCACGTTGGCCAAGGTGCACGGTGATGTTTCTTACTCTAAGGTTCCGCACCAGACGCCCGGGACAGGTGAGCGAAGCTGGGCGGGGCCGGGTGCGCGGCCGGGGCAGGTGCACGCAGCTGGAGAGAGCTTTGGAGCACACTTCGGAGCGCACCAATGATGCGCTCCATTCAAAAGTTTCCTGAAAAGGCAAAAAAAGTTGAGATTATAGAATTTCCCACTTGAGAGATTGTAAAAAAAAAAAATTTAAAATGAAGGAAACGCGGGTGCCAAGGTGTGCGCAGCCCAGCCAAGGTGTGCGCACCAAGGCGCCCACCCTGGCGAAGGTGCACGCAAGGTGCGCACCCGAGGCAAACCGGACAATTAACCCAACTTTCGACTTCGCGCGCACCTTGGAGCGCACTTCGGAGCGCTCCTTGGTGCGCACCAATCTTGGGCACCTCGGAGTGCACCATGGCGCCCACCAAGGTGCGCACCCGGGGCAAACCGAGCTCCGACTTCGTGCGCACCTTGGAGCGCACGAAAGGTGCGCACCATGGCGCCCACCAAGGTGCGCAGCCCAGCCAAGGCGTGCGCATCAAGGTGCGCACCCTGGCGAAGGTGCGCACCCGGGGCAAACCGAGCTCCGACTTCGTGCGCACCTTGGAGCGCACAAAAGGTGCGCAACCCAGCCAAGGTGTGCGCACCCCGGTCAAACCGAGCTCCGAATCGTGCGCACCAGAGGTGCACGCCATCGTGCGCACCTTGGAGCACACTTCGGAGCCCTCCTTGGTGCGCGCCGATGTTGCGCACCTCGGAGCGCACCCGGGGAAAACAATGCAATTAACCCGACTTTCGACTTCGTGGGCACCTCGGAGCGCTCTCGGGTTCGCACCTCGGAGCACACCGAGGTGCGCACCTTTGATGCGCTGCCTTCACCAATTTCCAGAAAAGGCAAGAAAACATTGAGAAGGTGTGCGCACCGAGGTGCCCACCCTGGCGAAGGTGCACGCGAGGTGCGCACCCGGGGCAAACCGGGCTCCGACTTCGTGCACGCCGCACCTTGGAGCACACTTCGGAGCGCTCCTTGGTGCGCACCAGGGCGCGCAACCCAGCCGAGGTGCCCACCCCGGCGAAGGTGCACGCGAGGTGCGCACCCGGGGCAAACCGGGCTCCGACTTCGTGCACGCCATGGTGCCCACCGCGGCGAAGGTGCACGCGAGGTGCGCACCCGGGGCAAACCGGGCTCCGACTTCGTGCACGCCGCACCTTGGAGCACACTTCGGAGCGCTCCTTGGTGCGCACCATGGTGCCCACCAGGGCGCGCAACCCCGCCGAAGGTGCACGCGAGGTGCGCACCCGGGGCAAACCGGGCTCCGACTTCGTGCACGCCGCACCTTGGAGCACACTTCGGAGCGCTCCTTGGTGCGCACCATGGTGCCCACCAGGGCGCGCAACCCCGCCGAAGGTGCACGCGAGGTGCGCACCCGGGGCAAACCGGGCTCCGACTTCGTGCACGCCATGGTGCGCACCGCGGCGAAGGTGCGCACCCGGGGCAAACCGGGCTCCGACTTCGTGCACGCCGCACCTTGGAGCACACTTCGGAGCGCTCCTTGGTGCGCACCAGGGCGCGCAACCCAGCCGAGGTGCCCACCCCGGCGAAGGTGCACGCGAGGTGCGTACCCGGGGCAAACCGGGCTCCGACTTCGTGCACGCCGCACCTTGGAGCACACTTCGGAGCGCTCCTTGGTGCGCACCATGGTGCCCACCAGGCCGCGCAACCCAGCCAAGGTGTGCGCACCAAGGTGCACGCGAGGTGCGCACCCGGGGCAAACCGGGGTCCGACTTCGTGCACGCCGCACCTTGGAGCACACATCGGGGCGCTCCCGGGTTCGCACCGGCGTTGCGCACCGTGGTGGGCACCTCGGAGCACACCAAGGTGGGCAGCGAGGTGCGCACCTTTGATGCGATGCCTTCACTAATTTCCATAAAAGGCAAAAAAAAAACGAGATTTTAAAATTTCCGTTTTGAAAGATAGTGAGAAAAAGGGAATGCTGGTGCCATCTTGAGCCCGCCCTGGTGCGCAGCCCAGCCAAGGTGTGCGCACCAAGGTGCCCACCCTGGCGAAGGTGCGCGCCCGGGCAATTAACCCAACTTCCAACTTCGCGCGCGCCAGGGTGGGAGCGCACCCAACAACCGGGCCTGGGAAGAGCCAATGCGAGAAACCCCACCAAACGCTCTGACAAAAAAAGAGGGGGCGCTCCAGTAACCCCGCTTCGGAGCGCACCCTGGGCAAACCCAGCCAAGGTGCCCACCCCGGCCAAGGTGCAGGCGAGGTGCGCACCCGGGGCAAACCGGGCTCCGACAACGTGCACGCCGCACCTTGGAGCACACTTCGTAGCGCTCCCGGGTGCGCACCTCAGAGCACACCAAGGTGGGCAGCGAGGTGCGCACCTTTGATGCGCTGCCTTCACTAATTTCCAGAAAAGGCAAAAAAAAAAGGAGATTTTAAAATTTCCGTTTTGAAAGATAGTGAAAAAAACGGAACGCGCGTGCCATCTTGAGCCCGCCCTGGTGCGCAGCCCAGGTAAGGTGCCCACCCTGGCAAAGGTGCGCACCCGGGCAATTAACCCTACTTCCGACTTCGTGCGCGCCAGGGTGGCAACCGGGCCTCGGAAGAGCCAATGCGAGAAACCCCACCAAACGCTCCGACAAAAAAAGAGGCGGCGCTCCAATAACCCCGCTTCGGAGCGCAGCCGGGGCAAACCCAGCCAAGGTGCCCACCCCGACGAAGGTGCACGCGAGGTGCGCACCCGGGGCAAACCGGGCTCCGACAACGTGCACGCAGCACCTTGGAGCACACTTCGAAGCACTCCCGGGTGCCCACCGGCGTTGCGCACCGTGGTGGGCAGCGAGGTGCGCACCTTTGATGCGCTGCCTTCACTAATTTCCAGAAAAAGGCAAAAAAAAATGAGATTTTAAAATTTCCGTTTTGAAAGATAGTGAAAAAAAAGGAACGCGGGTGCCATCTTGAGCCCGCCCTGGTGCGCAGCCCAGGCAAGGCATGCGCACCAAGGTGCCCACCCGAGGTGCACACCCGGGGCAAACCGGGCTCCGACTTCGTGCAGGCCGCACCTTGGAGCACACTTCGGAGCGCTCCTTGGTGCGCACCATGGTGCCCACCAGGGCGCGCAACCCAGCCAAGGTCTGCACACTAAGGTGCCCACCCCGGCGAAGGTGCACGCGAGGTGCGCACCCGGGGCAAACCGGGCTCCGACTTCGTGCACGCCATGGTGCCCACCGCGGCGAAGGTGCACGCGAGGTGCGCACCCGGGGCAAACCGGGCTCCGACTTCGTGCACGCCGCACCTTGGAGCACACTTCGGAGCGCTCCTTGGTGCGCACCATGGTGCCCACCAGGGCGCGCAACCCAGCCAAGGTGTGCGCACCAAGGTGCACGCGAGGTGCGCACCCGGGGCAAACCGGGGTCCGACTTCGTGCACGCCGCACCTTGGAGCACACATCGGAGCGCTCCCAGGTTCGCACCAGCGTTGCGCACCTTTGATGCGCTGCCTTCACTAATTTCCAGAAAAGGCAAAAAAAAACGATATTTTAAAATTTCCGTTCTGAAAGATAGTGAAAAAAACGGAACGCGGGTGCCATCTTGAGCCCTTCCTGGTGCGCAGCCCAGGCAAGTTGTGCGCACCAAGGTGCCCACCCTGGCGGAGGTGCGCGCCCGGGGCAAACCGGGCTCCGACTTCGTGCACTGCATGGTGCCCACCAAGGCGCGCAACCCAGCCAAGGTGCCCACCGCAGCGAAGGTGCACGCGAGGTGCACACCCGGGGCAAACCGGGCTCCGACTTCGTGCACGCCGCACCTTGGAGCACACTTCAGAGCGCTCCTTGGTGCGCACCAGGGCGCGCAACCCAGCCGAGGTGCCCACCCCGGCGAAGGTGCACGCGAGGTGCGCACCCGGGGCAAACCGGGCTCCGACTTCGTGCACGCCATGGTGCCCACCGCGGCGAAGGTGCGCACCCGGGGCAAACCGGGCTCCGACTTCGTGCACGCCGCACCTTGGAGCACACTTCGGAGCGCTCCTTGGTGCGCACCATGGTGCCCACCAGGCCGCGCAACCCAGCCAAGGTGTGCGCACCAAGGTGCACGCGAGGTGCGCACCCGGGGCAAACCGGGGTCCGACTTCGTGCACGCCGCACCTTGGAGCACACATCGGGGCGCTCCCGGGTTCGCACCGGCGTTGCGCACCGTGGTGGGCACCTCGGAGCACACCAAGGTGGGCAGCGAGGTGCGCACCTTTGATGCGATGCCTTCACTAATTTCCATAAAAGGCAAAAAAAAAACGAGATTTTAAAATTTCCGTTTTGAAAGATAGTGAGAAAAAGGGAATGCTGGTGCCATCTTGAGCCCGCCCTGGTGCGCAGCCCAGCCAAGGTTTGCGCACCAAGGTGCCCACCCTGGCGAAGGTGCGCGCCCGGGCAATTAACCCAACTTCCAACTTCGCGCGCGCCAGGGTGGGAGCGCACCCAACAACCGGGCCTGGGAAGAGCCAATGCGAGAAACCCCACCAAACTCTCTGACAAAAAAAGAGGGGGCGCTCCAGTAACCCCGCTTCGGAGCGCACCCTGGGCAAACCCAGCCAAGGTGCCCACCCCGGCCAAGGTGCAGGCGAGGTGCGCACCCGGGGCAAACCGGGCTCCGACAACGTGCACGCCGCACCTTGGAGCACACTTCGTAGCGCTCCCGGGTGCGCACCTCAGAGCACACCAAGGTGGGCAGCGAGGTGCGCACCTTTGATGCGCTGCCTTCACTAATTTCCAGAAAAGGCAAAAAAAAAAGGAGATTTTAAAATTTCCGTTTTGAAAGATAGTGAAAAAAACGGAACGCGCGTGCCATCTTGAGCCCGCCCTGGTGCGCAGCCCAGGTAAGGTGCCACCCTGGCAAAGGTGCGCACCCGGGCAATTAACCCTACTTCCGACTTCGTGCGCGCCAGGGTGGCAACCGGGCCTCGGAAGAGCCAATGCGAGAAACCCCACCAAACGCTCCGACAAAAAAAGAGGCGGCGCTCCAATAACCCCGCTTCGGAGCGCAGCCGGGGCAAACCAAGCCAAGGTGCCCACCCCGACGAAGGTGCACGCGAGGTGCGCACCCGGGGCAAACCGGGCTCCGACAACGTGCACGCAGCACCTTGGAGCACACTTCGAAGCACTCCCGGGTGCCCACCGGCGTTGCGCACCGTGGTGGGCAGCGAGGTGCGCACCTTTGATGCGCTGCCTTCACTAATTTCCAGAAAAAGGCAAAAAAAAATGAGATTTTAAAATTTCCGTTTTGAAAGATAGTGAAAAAAAAGGAACGCGGGTGCCATCTTGAGCCCGCCCTGGTGCGCAGCCCAGGCAAGGCATGCGCACCAAGGTGCCCACCCGAGGTGCACACCCGGGGCAAACCGGGCTCCGACTTCGTGCAGGCCGCACCTTGGAGCACACTTCGGAGCGCTCCTTGGTGCGCACCATGGTGCCCACCAGGGCGCACCCGAGGCAAACCGGGCTCCGACTTCGTGCACGCCGCACCTTGGAGCACACATCGGAGCGCTCCCAGGTTCGCACCAGCGTTGCGCACCTTTGATGCGCTGCCTTCACTAATTTCCAGAAAAGGCAAAAAAAAACGATATTTTAAAATTTCCGTTCTGAAAGATAGTGAAAAAAACGGAACGCGGGTGCCATCTTGAGCCCTTCCTGATGCGCAGCCCAGGCAAGTTGTGCGCACCAAGGTGCCCACCCTGGCGGAGGTGCGCGCCCGGGGCAAACCGGGCTCCGACTTCGTGCACTGCATGGTGCCCACCAAGGCGCGCAACCCAGCCAAGGTGCCCACCGCAGCGAAGGTGCACGCGAGGTGCACACCCGGGGCAAACCGGGCTCCGACTTCGTGCACGCCGCACCTTGGAGCACACTTCAGAGCGCTCCTTGGTACGCACCAGGGCGCGCAACCCAGCCAAGGTGCTCACCCCGGCGAAGGTGCACGCGAGGTGCGCACCCGGGGCAAACCGGGCTCGGACTTCGTGCACGCCGCACCTTGGAGCACACATCGGAGCGCTCCCGGGTTCGCACCAGCATTGCGCACCTTTGATGCGCTGCCTTCACTAATTTCCAGAAAAGGCAAAAAAAAGAAAAAAATGAGATTTTAAAATTTCCGTTTTGAAAGATAGTGAAAAAAACGGAACGCGGGTGCCATCTTGAGCCCGCCCTGGTGTGCAGCCCAGGCAAGTTGTGCGCACCAAGGCACCCACCCTGGCCAAGGTGGGTCACGGGGTGGGTCCTAGGGTGGGTAACGGGGTGGGTACTAAGGTGCGTGCCAAGGTGGGTCATAGGGTGGGTGCCAAGGTGGGCACCAGGGTGGGTGTGCACCAACCCTAGCCAGGGTAGGTCACGGGGTGGTTGTCGGGGTGGGCGTCAAGGAGCCAAGGTGGGTGGCAAGTAGCCAAGTTGCGTGCCAAGGTGGGTGTCGGGGTGGGTGCCAAGGATCCAAGGTGGGTGCCAAGGAACCAAGGTGGGTGTCTGGGTGGGTGCCGAGGTGGGAGCCAGGGTGGGTCCCAAGGTGAGTGCAAAGGTGGGTGCCAGGGTCAAGGTGAGTGCCAATGTGGGTTCCAAGGTGCCAGGGTCAGGGTGAGTGCCAATGTGGGTTCAAAGGTGCTAAGTTGGGTGCGAGGTTGGGTGCGAGGGTGGGTGGGTGCCAAGGTGTGCTAGGTGGAAGCCCGGGTGGGTCGGCATCCCATGGGTGTCGAGTTGGGTGCCTGATGGGTGCTTCTTGTCAAGTTTTAGTCGTCAGGACTCATTTCGAGCCTTAGAGGTCGTTTCTTGTCCGGTTGCCCTGTCTTCGACCTGGGAACCCAATTTTGGTCCTCGGGTCCCATTTTTTTTTGTCTCGCATCCCACTTTTGGCCTGTGGCCTTTTCGGGGTCGATTCTCGTTTTGGGCATCAGAGCATGTTTCTTCTCCTAAAACCCAATATTTGTTTATTAAGTCTCGGAACACATTTTTGTTCTCGTGGACCCATCATGGGTCTTGGAACGCATTTGTGGTCCTTGGGTCCCATTTTGCATCCCGAAACTTGTGTTTTGGTGCTTGATCCCTATTTTGGGTGCCCACCTTGCACCAAGTGCGCACCCGGGGCAAACCGAGCGCCTTGGTGCACCGGGGCAAGATCGAGCGTGCACCCGAGGCGCCCCGAACATGCACCAAGGTGCACTCGGCCCACATGTGAGCGCAGGTCGTTGCGCCCGAGGTGGTGTGTGGGCACCGCGTTGCAGACGGGACACTGCACGCACACGACGCCCCCTCCAGGTGCACGCACGTAGGCCGGGCCGGGTGCACACCCGACGCCCTAGCAAGGTGCGCGCACCCGGGCAGGGCTCACACTTGGCGAACGGGGCGCACTTCGCGAGGGAGGGTGTGCACCTCGACGGGGGTGGGTGGCCGGGGTGGATTCGCACGTGGGTCGCGGTTTGCTAAGTACACACTGCGACAAGCTCATAACGGGTGCGATCATACCAGCGTTAGTGCACCGGATCCCATCAGAACTCCGCAGTTAAGCGCGCTTGGGCCGGAGTAGTACTGGGATGGGTGACCTCCCGGGAAGTCCCGGTGTTGCACCCTTTTTTAGTTTTTCGCCGGGCGTCGCAATGCTATTTGAATAAACCTTTTGCCCGTTTGCGTTCTCGTCGGGGCCGGGCCGGGCCGGGGTGCGCTGCCCGCACTACCGCGCGCGCGGGGGCGACACCGAGCGCGCACCCGAGGCGCCCCGAGCACACAGGCCACGGTGCAACCCGGGCGTTGTGCGCGCACCCCGGTGCGCCCGAGGTGCTGCGCGCGCACCCAGGTGAAATCGGTGTGCACCTCGGCCAGTGCGCGCTCGGTCGAGTCGCGCACGTTGGCCAAGGTGCACGGTGATGTTTCTTACTCTAAGGTTCCGCACCAGACGCCCGGGACAGGTGAGCGAAGCTGGGCGGGGCCGGGTGCGCGGCCGGGGCAGGTGCACGCAGCTGGAGAGAGCTTTGGAGCACACTTCGGAGCGCACCAATGATGCGCTCCATTCAAAAGTTTCCTGAAAAGGCAAAAAAAGTTGAGATTATAGAATTTCCCACTTGAGAGATTGTAAAAAAAAAAAATTTAAAATGAAGGAAACGCGGGTGCCAAGGTGTGCGCAGCCCAGCCAAGGTGTGCGCACCAAGGCGCCCACCCTGGCGAAGGTGCACGCAAGGTGCGCACCCGAGGCAAACCGGACAATTAACCCAACTTTCGACTTCGCGCGCACCTTGGAGCGCACTTCGGAGCGCTCCTTGGTGCGCACCAATCTTGGGCACCTCGGAGTGCACCATGGCGCCCACCAAGGTGCGCACCCGGGGCAAACCGAGCTCCGACTTCGTGCGCACCTTGGAGCGCACGAAAGGTGCGCACCATGGCGCCCACCAAGGTGCGCAGCCCAGCCAAGGCGTGCGCATCAAGGTGCGCACCCTGGCGAAGGTGCGCACCCGGGGCAAACCGAGCTCCGACTTCGTGCGCACCTTGGAGCGCACAAAAGGTGCGCAACCCAGCCAAGGTGTGCGCACCCCGGTCAAACCGAGCTCCGAATCGTGCGCACCAGAGGTGCACGCCATCGTGCGCACCTTGGAGCACACTTCGGAGCCCTCCTTGGTGCGCGCCGATGTTGCGCACCTCGGAGCGCACCCGGGGAAAACAATGCAATTAACCCGACTTTCGACTTCGTGGGCACCTCGGAGCGCTCTCGGGTTCGCACCTCGGAGCACACCGAGGTGCGCACCTTTGATGCGCTGCCTTCACCAATTTCCAGAAAAGGCAAGAAAACATTGAGAAGGTGTGCGCACCGAGGTGCCCACCCTGGCGAAGGTGCACGCGAGGTGCGCACCCGGGGCAAACCGGGCTCCGACTTCGTGCACGCCGCACCTTGGAGCACACTTCGGAGCGCTCCTTGGTGCGCACCAGGGCGCGCAACCCCGCCGAAGGTGCACGCGAGGTGCGCACCCGGGGCAAACCGGGCTCCGACTTCGTGCACGCCATGGTGCGCACCGCGGCGAAGGTGCGCACCCGGGGCAAACCGGGCTCCGACTTCGTGCACGCCGCACCTTGGAGCACACTTCGGAGCGCTCCTTGGTGCGCACCAGGGCGCGCAACCCAGCCGAGGTGCCCACCCCGGCGAAGGTGCACGCGAGGTGCGTACCCGGGGCAAACCGGGCTCCGACTTCGTGCACGCCGCACCTTGGAGCACACTTCGGAGCGCTCCTTGGTGCGCACCATGGTGCCCACCAGGCCGCGC
>NW_026728911.1:47500-62500 GCF_030272615.1 Cryptomeria japonica
GACGACTACCAGTGCCAACCCCTTATCCCGCGATGCGTCCGATACACAGATAGTTCCAAGGCGGCCGAGGAGCCTCACCGCATATCAATCGGGGTGCGAGGCGAGGGATGGGGCGGGAAGGCCCCAACGGCTAGACGGAAGAGGCTTCAGGGCCACCTCGGAATGGTCCAAGCATCGGACGCGCTTGGGGCGACTGCCAGTGCCAACCCCTTATCCCGCGATGCGTCCGATACACAGATGGTTCCAAGGCGGCCGAGGAGCCTCACCGCATAGCAATCGGGGGTGCGAGGCGAGGGATGGGGCGGGAAGGCCCCAACGGCTAGACGGAAGAGGCTTCAGGGCCGCCTAGGAATGGTCCAAGCATCGGACACGCTTGGGGCGACTACCAGTGACAGCCCCCTATCCCGCGATGCGTCCGATACGAAGATGGTTCCAAGGCGGCCGAGGAGCCTCACCGCATAGCAATCGGGGTGCGAGGTGGGGGATGCGGCGAGATGGCCCCAACGGCTAGACGGAAGAGGCCACAGGGCCGCGTCGGAATAGTCCAAGCATCGGACGCGCTTGGGGCGACTACCAGTGACAACCCCTTATCCCGCGATGCGTCCGATACGAAGATAGTTCCAAGGCGGCCGAGGAGCCTCACCGCATAGCAATCGGGGTGCGAGGTGGGGGATGCGGCGAGATGGCCCCAACGGCTAGACGGAAGAGGCTGCAGGGCCGCCTCGGAATAGTCCAAGCATCGGACGCGCTTGGGGCCACTACCAGTGACAACCCCTTATCCCGCAATGCGTCCGATACGAAGATAGTTCCAAGGCGGCCGAAGAGCCTCACCGCATAGCAATCGGGGTGCGAGGTGGGGGATGCGGCGAGATGGCCCCAACGGCTAGACGGAAGAGGCCACAGGGCCGCCTCGGAATAGTCCAAGCATCGGACGCGCTTGGGGCGACTACCAGTGACAACCCCTTATCCCGCGATGCGTCCGATACGAAGATAGTTCCCAGGCGGCCGAGGAGCCTCACCGCATAGCAATCGGGGTGCGAGGCGAGGGATGCGGCGAGATGGCCCCAAAGGCTAGACGGAAGAGGCTGCAGGGCTGCCTCGGAATAGTCCAAGCATCGGACGCGCTTGGGGTGACTACCACTGCCAACCCCTTATCCCGCGATGCGTTCGATACACAGATAGTTCCGAGGCGGCCGAGGAGGTGGGGGATGCAGCGAGATGGCCCCAACGGCTAGACGGAAGAGGCTGCAGGGCCGCCTCGGAATAGTCCAAGCATCGGACGCGCTTGGGGCGACTACCAGTGACAACCCCTTATCCCGCGATGCGTCCGATACACAGATAGTTCCGAGGCGGCCAAGGAGCCTCACCGCATAGCAATCGTGGTGCGAGGTGGGGGATGCGGCGAGATGGCCCCAACGGCTAGACGGAAGAGGCTGCAGGGCCGCCTCGGAATGGTCCAAGCATCGGATGCGCTTGGGGCGACTACCACTGCCAACCCCTTATCCCGCGATGCGTCCGATACACAGATAGTTCCAAGGCGGCCGAGGAGCCTCACAGCATAGCAATCAGGGTGCGAGGCGAGGGATGCGGCGAGAAAGCCCCAACGGCTAGAGGGAAGAGGCTTCAGGTCCGCCTCGGAATGGTCCAAGCATCGGACGCGCTTGGGGCGACTACCAGTGACAACCCCTTATCCCGCGACGCGTCCGATACACAGATAGTTCCAAGGCGGCCGAGGAGCCTCACCGCATAGCAATCGGGGTGCGAGGCGAGGGATGCGGCGAGAAGGACCCAACGGCTACACGGAAGAGGCTTCGGGGCCGCCTCGGAATGGTCCAAGCATCGGACGCGCTTGGGGCGACTACCAGTGACAACCCCTTATCCCGCGACGCGTCCGATACACAGATAGTTCCAAGGCGGCCGAGGAGCCTCACCGCATAGCAATCGGGGTGCGAGGCGAGGGATGCGGCGAGAAGGACCCAACGGCTACACGGAAGAGGCTTCGGGGCCGCCTCGGAATGGTCCAAGCATCGGACGCGCTTGGGGCGACTACCAGTGACAACCCCTTATCCCGCGACGCGTCCGATACACAGATAGTTCCAAGGCGGCCGAGGAGCCTCACCGCATAGCAATCGGGGTGCGAGGCGAGGGATGCGGCGAGAAGGACCCAACGGCTAGACGGAAGAGGCTTCGGGTCCGCCTCGGAATGGTCCAAGCATCGGACGCGCTTGGGGCGACTACCAGTGACAACCCCTTATCCCGCGACGCGTCCGATACACAGATAGTTCCAAGGCGGCCGAGGAGCCTCACCGCATAGCAATCGGGGTGCGAGGCGAGGGATGCGGCGAGAAGGACCCAACGGCTAGACGGAAGAGGCTTCGGGTCCGCCTCGGAATGGTCCAAGCATCGGACGCGCTTGGGGCGACTACCAGTGACAACCCCTTATCCCGCGACGCGTCCGATACACAGATAGTTCCAAGGCGGCCGAGGAGCCTCACCGCATAGCAATCGGGGTGCGAGGCGAGGGATGCGGCGAGAAGGACCCAACGGCTAGACGGAAGAGGCTTCGGGTCCGCCTCGGAATGGTCCAAGCATCGGATGCGCTTGGGGCGACTACCAGTGACAACCCCTTATCCCGCGACGCGTCCGATACACAGATAGTTCCGAGGCGGCCGAGGAGCCTCACCGCATAGCAATCGGGGTGCGAGGCGAAGGATGCGGCGAGAAGGACCCAACGGCTAGACGGAAGAGGCTTCGGGTCCGCCTCGGAATGGTCTAAGCATCGGACGCGCTTGGGGCGACTACCAGTGACAACCCCTTATCCCGCGACGCGTCCGATACACAGATAGTTCCAAGGCGGCCGAGGAGCCTCACCGCATAGCAATCGGGGTGCGAGGCGAGGGATGCGGCGAGAAGGACCCAACGGCTAGACGGAAGAGGCTTCAGGGCCGCCTCGGAATGGTCCAAGCATCGAACGCGCTTGGGGCGACTACCAGTGACAACCCCTTATCCCGCGACGCGTCCGATACACAGATAGTTCCGAGGCGGCCGAGGAGCCTCACCGCATAGCAATCGGGGTGCGAGGCGAGGGATGCGGCGAGAAGGACCCAACGGCTAGACGGAAGAGGCTTCAGGGCCGCCTCGGAATGGTCCAAGCATCGGACGCGCTTGGGGCGACTACCAGTGACAACCCCTTATCCCGCGACGCGTCCGATACACAGATAGTTCCGAGGCGGCCGAGGAGCCTCACCGCATAGCAATCGGGGTGCGAGGCGAGGGATGCGGCGAGAAGGACCCAACGGCTAGACGGAAGAGGCTTCAGGGCCGCCTCGGAATGGTCCAAGCATCGGACGCGCTTGGGGCGACTACCAATGACAACCCCTTATCCCGCGACGCGTCCGATACACAGATAGTTCCGAGGCGGCCGAGGAGCCTCACCGCATAGCAATCGGGGTGCGAGGCGAGGGATGCGGCGAGAAGGACCCAACGGCTAGACGGAAGAGGCTTCAGGGCCGCCTCGGAATGGTCCAAGCATCGGACGCGCTTGGGGCGACTACCAGTGACAACCCCTTATCCCGCGACGCGTCCGATACACAGATAGTTCCGAGGCGGCCGAGGAGCCTCACCGCATAGCAATCGGGGTGCGAGGCGAGGGATGCGGCGAGAAGGACCCAACGGCTAGACGGAAGAGGCTTCAGGGCCGCCTCGGAATGGTCCAAGCATCGGACGCGCTTGGGGCGACTACCGTTGCCAACCCCTTATCCCGCGATGCGTCTGATACACAGATAGTTCCGAGGCGGCCGAGGAGCCTCACCGCATAGCAATCGGGTTGCGAGGCAGATTATTGGGAAGGGAACCCCCTGGGATGCGGCTCAAGCAGTGCCCAAAGGGACTGGAATGCGGAATCACATCGAGAGACCCAAATGCTATACGAGGGCTCAAATCGAATTATCGATTTGGCCACGACATGGACGCATCGGAACGACTACCTTTGCCGAACCACTCGCAATTGCATCCATACCGAAACCAATAGACATTTCCGTTAGAGCCCTCGCATAGCATTCGGGAATCTCGCATGCCCCTCTAAATCGACCAATGCTGGCGCTCAATGAAAATCCGAGCGCTACCACCGTTCGAGCGCCAGCATTGGTCGAGTTAGAGGGGCACGGGGGAGAATGCTCCAGTCAACACCTCCCCTATATAAGTTATTTGTCCGATTCTCGCACAACCGTAGTCTGCCTCGTCGAATCAAACAACGGTCCCAGATTCCGACTTCCGTTCCGTAGAGACCCAAAAGCTAGATGGAGGCTCGCAAGAAAGAGAGTCGGCGCATAGCAATCGGGTTTCTCGAACGTTTAGGGACCGAGCTCACTTGCGGATAGGGCAAAATCCGCCAAGCAACCCAAAAGCTAGACGGGGGCTCGAATCGAATCGCCTAGGCGGCCACAACAACGACGTGTTGGATCGACTACCAGTGCCAAACCATTCAGCAAGACTAGTCTGTGTCGAGGCCGGATAGAGATTCTCAGAGAGCGCCCGCATAGCATTTAGGAGACCTGCCGCGTCCCTCACACTCGACAAATGGTGGTGCACGTTTATAAATCCGAGCGATCCCAACCCTTTCAAGCACCAACATCGGTCGAGATAGAGGGGCACGGAGGGGGCTGCGTGAGACAACACAGTCCCCTATATAAGTTATTTGTCCGATTCTCACACATCCGAAGAATGGTCATCAAATCGGACAACAGCCCAAACTTCCGACTTCCGTCCCAGAAAGCCCAAGAGCTATCTAAAACGTTCATGGCCGGAACTCGATCGCGGCTATACCAGTCCGCCAAGCAACCCAAAAGCTAGACTGGAGCTCTAGTCGAATCACCTCTGTGGCCATTGCAAGGACGTGTTGGAGCGACTACCATTGCCGAACCATTCCGCAGGTCGAGTCCATACCAAGGCCGCATAGAGATTCACGATGAGCTCCTGCATAGCAATCAGGAGACTTGCCGTGTCCATCACAATCGATAAATCCTGGTGCAAGATTTTTGCATCCGAGCGCTCCAACCAGTCGAGCACCAGCATCAATCGACATAAACGGGCACGGGGGGAGGATGCTCGAGAACACTACCTCCCCTATATAAGTTATTTGTCCGATTCTCAAGCAGCCGAAGTCTGGTCATCGAATCGGGTCAAAGACCACAACTTCCGACTTTACCCACAATGCAAGTCATCGAATCGAACATCGGCCCCCGAGTCGGACTCCATGCGTATGTCAGGTCATCGGACCCAAATTCCGCCTTCCTGCGCATGGCGGGCCATCAATATCAACTCGGTCATCGGACCCAAACTCCGCCTTTTTGCGTATGGCACGCCTTCAAATCGGTCATCGGACCCAAATTCCGCCTTCCTGTGCATGGCGGGCCATCAACATCAACTCGGTCATCGGACCCAAATTCCGCCTTTCTGCGCATGGCACGCCATCAACTCGGTCATCGGACCCAAATTCCGCCTTCCTGCGCATGGCAGGTCATCGGACACAAATTCAGACCTCGCCAATATGCCTACGTATCGAATCGGTCATCGGACCCAACTTCCGACTTCATCCATACTGTAGGGTCTTTGAGGTTGGCGCGGTGCGCTCAACCCAGGGAGTCGACCCATCGAAGCATACACCTCCCCTATATAAGCTATTTGTCCGATTCCCACACCTGTGTAGTTTGCACCTCTGACCAGGACATCGACCCCAACTTCCGAACTCGACTGCAACGACGGCACCAGCGCCTTGGTGCGCACCTTGCGACGCACAGTCCCAACATTCGCCTTCCTGCACATGGCAGGTCATCGGACCCAAATTCCGACCTCGCGAGTATGCCTACATATCGAATCGGTCATCGGACCCAACTTCCGACTTCATCCATACCGTAGGGTCTTTGAGGTTGGCGCGGTGCGCTCAACCCGGGGAGTCGACCCAACGAAGCATACACCTCCCCTATATAAGCTATTTGTCCGATTCCCACACCTGTGTAGTTTGCACCTCCGATCAAGACATCGACCCCAACTTCCGAACTCGCCTCCAACGACCGAACCAGCGCCTTGGTGCGCACCTTGCAACGCACAGTGCCAACATTCGCCTTCCTGCACGTGGCAGGTCATCGGACCCAAATTCCGACCTCGCGAGTATGCCTACATATCGAATCGGTCATCGGACCCAACTTCCGACTTCATCCATACCGTAGGGTCTTTGAGGTTGGCGCGGTGCGCTCAACCCGGGGAGTCGACCCAACGAAGCATACACCTCCCCTATATAAGCTATTTGTCCGATTCCCACACCTGTGTAGCTTGCACCTCCGATCAGGACATCGACCCCAACTTCCGAACTCGACTAAAAAGACCGCACCAGCGCCTTGGTGTGCACCTTGCAACGCACAGTGTCAACATTCGCCTTCCTGCACATGGCAGGTCATCGGACCCAAATTCCGACCTCATGAGCATACCTACTAATCGAATTGGTCATCGGACCCAACTTCCGACTTCATCCATACCGTAGGGTCTTTGAGGTTGGCGCGGTGCGCTCAACCTGGGGAGTCGACCCATCGAAGCATACACCTCCCCTATATAAGCTATTTGTCCGATTCCGACACCTGTGTAGTTTGCACCTCCGCTCAGGACATCGACCCCAACTTCCGAACTCGCCTGCAACGACCGAACCAGCGCCTTGGTGCGCACCAAAAGTGCGCACTTTTGGAGGGCACTTTTGTGCGCTCCAAAGGTGCGCACTTTTGGAGGGCACTTTTCTGCGCTCCAAAGGTGCGCACTTTTGGAGGGCACTTTTTGGAGGGCACTTTTCTGCGCTCCAAAGGTGCGCACTTTTGGAGGGCACTTTTTGGAGGGCACTTTTCTGCGCTCCAAAGGTGCGCACTTTTGGAGGGCACTTTTTGGAGGGCACTTTTCTGCGCTCCAAAGGTGCGCACTTTTGGAGGGCACTTTTTGGAGGGCACTTTTCTGCGCTCCAAAGGTGCGCACTTTTGGAGGGCACTTTTTGGAGGGCACTTTTCTGCGCTCCAAAGGTGCGCACTTTTGGAGGGCACTTTTCTGCGCTCCAAAGGTGCGCACTTTTGGAGGGCACTTTTTGGAGGGCACTTTTCTGCGCTCCAAAGGTGCGCACTTTTGGAGGGCACTTTTTGGAGGGCACTTTTCTGCGCTCCAAAGGTGCGCACTTTTGGAGGGCACTTTTTGGAGGGCACTTTTCTGCGCTCCAAAGGTGCGCACTTTTGGAGGGCACTTTTGTGCACTCCAAAGGTGCGCACTTTTGGAGGGCACTTTTCCTGTGCTCCAAAGGTGCACACCTAGGTGAGCACCTTCGACCACACCTTGTAGCACACCAAACTCTGACTTTCGACTTCATCCGCAATGCAGGGTCTTTGAGGTTGGCGCAATGCGCACAACCAGGGGAGTCGACCCATCAAACCCAACACCTCCCCTATATAAGCTATTTGTCTGATTCTCATACATGCGTAGCCTGCAGGAGCAATTAGGACATCGACCCCAACTTTCGGCTTCTAAACGAAAACAAGGTCTTTGAGGTTGGTGTAATGCGAACAACTAGGGGAGTCAACCCATCAAACCCAACACCTCCCCTATATAAGCTATTTGTCTGATTCTCATACATGTGTAGTCTACAGGAGCAATTAGGACATCGACCCCAACTTTTGACTTCTTAACGAAAACAAGGTCTTTGAGGTTGACGTAATGCGCACAACCAGGGGAGTCGACCCATCAAACCCAACACCTCCCCTATATAAGCTATTTGTCCGATTCTCATACATGTGTAGCCTGCAGGAGCCATTAGGACATTGACCCCAACTTTTGACTTCTTAACGAAAACAAGGTCTTTGAGGTTGGCGTAATGCGCACAACCAAGGGAGTTGACCCATCAAACCCAACACCTCCCCTATATAAGCTATTTGTCTGATTCTCATACATGTGTAGCCTGCAACAACGATTAGGACATCCACCCCAACTTCTGAATTCGTCTGCGTTGACCGCACCAAAGGTGCACGCCTTGGTGCTCACCAAAATCCGACTTCCGACTTCTTCTGCTATGCGGGGTCTTTGAGGTTGGCGCAGTGCGCACAACCAGGGGAGTCAACCCACCGAATGCAACACCTCCCCTATATAAGCTATTTGTCTGATTCTCATACATGCGTAGACTGCAGCAATGATTAGGACATCCACCCCAACTTTTGACTTCTTAAACAAGACAGGGTCTTTGAAGTTGGTGCAGTGCACACAACCAGGGGAGTCGACCCATCAAACGCAACACCTCCCCTATATAAAGCTATTTGTCCGATTCTCATACGTGTAGTCTGCAGCAGCGATTAGGACATCGACCCCAACTTCCGAATTCGTTTGCATTGACCGCACCAAAGGTGCACGCCTTGGTGTGCACCCTGGAGTGCACTTTGGTGCTCACCTCGGTGCACACTTTGGTGTGCACCTCGGTGTGCACCAAAGGTGCGCACCTTGGAGCGCACCAAAGGTGTACACTTTGGAGCGCACCACATAGGGTCTTTGAGAGGTTGGCGCAGTGCGCACACCAAGGTGGGTGTTGAGGTGCGTGCCGAGGTGGGTGGGTGCTAGGGTGCGCTCCATGGTGGGTGCCAGGGTGGGTGCGTGCTAGGGTGGATTCCAAAGAGGGTCATAGGGTGGGTGCCAAGGTGGGTTGGTGATATAGTGGGTTCAAAGGTGGGTACTAGGGTGGGTTCCAAGGTGGGTCACAAGTTGGGTGCCAGGATGCGTGGGTGTTAGGTTGGGTGCCAAGGTGGGCTCCTGCGTGGGTGGGTGCTAGGGTGGGTTTCAAGGTGGACGCGAGGGCGGGTGCCAAGGTGGGTAACAAGTTGGGTGTTAGGATGGGTGAGTGCTAGAGTGGGTGCCAAGGTGGGTGGGTGCTAAGGTGGATGCCAAGGTGGTTCACAGGGTGGGTGGGTTCTAGGGTGAGTTCCAAGGTGGGTCACAGGTTCAGTGCTAGGGTGGGTGTCAAGGCGGGTGTCGAGGTGCCTGGGTGCTAGGGTGTGGATGCCAATGTGGGTCATAGGGTGGGTACTAGGGTGGGCTGCAATGTGGGTGCCAAGGTGGGTAACATGCTCGGTGGGTTCTAAATTGGGTGCCAGGGTGGGTGTGCACCCACCTTGCCCGAGGTGGGTGCCAAGGTGCCAGTGTGGGTGGGTGCTAAGGTGGATGCCAAGGTGGGTGAGAAGGTGGGTGATAGGTTGAGTGGTAGGATGGGTGGGTGCCAAGATGGGTCACAGGGTGGGTGCAAGGGTGGGTAGGTGCTAGGGTTGGTGTCAGGGTGGGTGGGTGCTAGGTTGGGTTCCAAGGTGGGTGCGAGGGTGAGTGTCAAGGTGGGTCACAGGTTAGGTGCTAGGATGGGTGAGTGCTAGGGTGCAAAGGTGCCAGGGTGGGTGCTAGGATGGGTCGATGCTAGGGTGAGTGGCAAGGTGGGTCCACAAGTGTCAAGGTGGGTGCCGAGGTGGGTGCCAAGTCGGCGACTGCTATGGTGGATGCCAAGGTGGGTCACGGGGTGGGTGCCAAGTTGCTAGGTTGGGTTCCAAGGTGGGTGCCAACGTGGGTGCTAGGGTGCGTGGGTTAAAGGGTGTGTCACAACGTGGGTGCCAGGATGGGTGCGCACCCACACTGGCCAAGACGGGTGCGGGTGCAAGGTTGGGTTCCAAGCCCGGTCACAGGCTGGGTGCTAGGATGGGTGGGTGCCAAGGTGGGCACCAGGGTGGGTGCACCCACCCTGGCCAAGGTGGGTCACGGGGTGGGTCCTAGGGTGGGTAACGGGGTGGGTACTAAGGTGCGTGCCAAGGTGGGTCATAGGGTGGGTGCCAAGGTGGGCACCAGGGTGGGTGTGCACCAACCCTAGCCAGGGTAGGTCACGGGGTGGTTGTCGGGGTGGGCGTCAAGGAGCCAAGGTGGGTGGCAAGTAGCCAAGTTGCGTGCCAAGGTGGGTGTCGGGGTGGGTGCCAAGGATCCAAGGTGGGTGCCAAGGAACCAAGGTGGGTGTCTGGGTGGGTGCCGAGGTGGGAGCCAGGGTGGGTCCCAAGGTGAGTGCAAAGGTGGGTGCCAGGGTCAAGGTGAGTGCCAATGTGGGTTCCAAGGTGCCAGGGTCAGGGTGAGTGCCAATGTGGGTTCAAAGGTGCTAAGTTGGGTGCGAGGTTGGGTGCGAGGGTGGGTGGGTGCCAAGGTGTGCTAGGTGGAAGCCCGGGTGGGTCGGCATCCCATGGGTGTCGAGTTGGGTGCCTGATGGGTGCTTCTTGTCAAGTTTTAGTCGTCGGGACTCATTTCGAGCCTTAGAGGTCGTTTCTTGTCCGGTTGCCCTGTCTTCGACCTGGGAACCCAATTTTGGTCCTCGGGTCCCATTTTTTTTTGTCTCGCATCCCACTTTTGGCCTGTGGCCTTTTCGGGGTCGATTCTCGTTTTGGGCATCAGAGCATGTTTCTTCTCCTAAAACCCAATATTTGTTTATTAAGTCTCGGAACACATTTTTGTTCTCGTGGACCCATCATGGGTCTTGGAACGCATTTGTGGTCCTTGGGTCCCATTTTGCATCCCGAAACTTGTGTTTTGGTGCTTGATCCCTATTTTGGGTGCCCACCTTGCACCAAGTGCGCACCCGGGGCAAACCGAGCGCCTTGGTGCACCGGGGCAAGATCGAGCGTGCACCCGAGGCGCCCCGAACATGCACCAAGGTGCACTCGGCCCACATGTGAGCGCAGGTCGTTGCGCCCGAGGTGGTGTGTGGGCACCGCGTTGCAGACGGGACACTGCACGCACACGACGCCCCCTCCAGGTGCACGCACGTAGGCCGGGCCGGGTGCACACCCGACGCCCTAGCAAGGTGCGCGCACCCGGGCAGGGCTCACACTTGGCGAACGGGGCGCACTTCGCGAGGGAGGGTGTGCACCTCGACGGGGGTGGGTGGCCGGGGTGGATTCGCACGTGGGTCGCGGTTTGCTAAGTACACACTGCGACAAGCTCATAACGGGTGCGATCATACCAGCGTTAGTGCACCGGATCCCATCAGAACTCCGCAGTTAAGCGCGCTTGGGCCGGAGTAGTACTGGGATGGGTGACCTCCCGGGAAGTCCCGGTGTTGCACCCTTTTTTAGTTTTTCGCCGGGCGTCGCAATGCTATTTGAATAAACCTTTTGCCCGTTTGCGTTCTCGTCGGGGCCGGGCCGGGCCGGGGTGCGCTGCCCGCACTACCGCGCGCGCGGGGGCGACACCGAGCGCGCACCCGAGGCGCCCCGAGCACACAGGCCACGGTGCAACCCGGGCGTTGTGCGCGCACCCCGGTGCGCCCGAGGTGCTGCGCGCGCACCCAGGTGAAATCGGTGTGCACCTCGGCCAGTGCGCGCTCGGTCGAGTCGCGCACGTTGGCCAAGGTGCACGGTGATGTTTCTTACTCTAAGGTTCCGCACCAGACGCCCGGGACAGGTGAGCGAAGCTGGGCGGGGCCGGGTGCGCGGCCGGGGCAGGTGCACGCAGCTGGAGAGAGCTTTGGAGCACACTTCGGAGCGCACCAATGATGCGCTCCATTCAAAAGTTTCCTGAAAAGGCAAAAAAAGTTGAGATTATAGAATTTCCCACTTGAGAGATTGTAAAAAAAAAAAATTTAAAATGAAGGAAACGCGGGTGCCAAGGTGTGCGCAGCCCAGCCAAGGTGTGCGCACCAAGGCGCCCACCCTGGCGAAGGTGCACGCAAGGTGCGCACCCGAGGCAAACCGGACAATTAACCCAACTTTCGACTTCGCGCGCACCTTGGAGCGCACTTCGGAGCGCTCCTTGGTGCGCACCAATCTTGGGCACCTCGGAGTGCACCATGGCGCCCACCAAGGTGCGCACCCGGGGCAAACCGAGCTCCGACTTCGTGCGCACCTTGGAGCGCACGAAAGGTGCGCACCATGGCGCCCACCAAGGTGCGCAGCCCAGCCAAGGCGTGCGCATCAAGGTGCGCACCCTGGCGAAGGTGCGCACCCGGGGCAAACCGAGCTCCGACTTCGTGCGCACCTTGGAGCGCACAAAAGGTGCGCAACCCAGCCAAGGTGTGCGCACCCCGGTCAAACCGAGCTCCGAATCGTGCGCACCAGAGGTGCACGCCATCGTGCGCACCTTGGAGCACACTTCGGAGCCCTCCTTGGTGCGCGCCGATGTTGCGCACCTCGGAGCGCACCCGGGGAAAACAATGCAATTAACCCGACTTTCGACTTCGTGGGCACCTCGGAGCGCTCTCGGGTTCGCACCTCGGAGCACACCGAGGTGCGCACCTTTGATGCGCTGCCTTCACCAATTTCCAGAAAAGGCAAGAAAACATTGAGAAGGTGTGCGCACCGAGGTGCCCACCCTGGCGAAGGTGCACGCGAGGTGCGCACCCGGGGCAAACCGGGCTCCGACTTCGTGCACGCCGCACCTTGGAGCACACTTCGGAGCGCTCCTTGGTGCGCACCAGGGCGCGCAACCCAGCCGAGGTGCCCACCCCGGCGAAGGTGCACGCGAGGTGCGCACCCGGGGCAAACCGGGCTCCGACTTCGTGCACGCCATGGTGCCCACCGCGGCGAAGGTGCACGCGAGGTGCGCACCCGGGGCAAACCGGGCTCCGACTTCGTGCACGCCGCACCTTGGAGCACACTTCGGAGCGCTCCTTGGTGCGCACCATGGTGCCCACCAGGGCGCGCAACCCCGCCGAAGGTGCACGCGAGGTGCGCACCCGGGGCAAACCGGGCTCCGACTTCGTGCACGCCGCACCTTGGAGCACACTTCGGAGCGCTCCTTGGTGCGCACCATGGTGCCCACCAGGGCGCGCAACCCCGCCGAAGGTGCACGCGAGGTGCGCACCCGGGGCAAACCGGGCTCCGACTTCGTGCACGCCATGGTGCGCACCGCGGCGAAGGTGCGCACCCGGGGCAAACCGGGCTCCGACTTCGTGCACGCCGCACCTTGGAGCACACTTCGGAGCGCTCCTTGGTGCGCACCAGGGCGCGCAACCCAGCCGAGGTGCCCACCCCGGCGAAGGTGCACGCGAGGTGCGTACCCGGGGCAAACCGGGCTCCGACTTCGTGCACGCCGCACCTTGGAGCACACTTCGGAGCGCTCCTTGGTGCGCACCATGGTGCCCACCAGGCCGCGCAACCCAGCCAAGGTGTGCGCACCAAGGTGCACGCGAGGTGCGCACCCGGGGCAAACCGGGGTCCGACTTCGTGCACGCCGCACCTTGGAGCACACATCGGGGCGCTCCCGGGTTCGCACCGGCGTTGCGCACCGTGGTGGGCACCTCGGAGCACACCAAGGTGGGCAGCGAGGTGCGCACCTTTGATGCGATGCCTTCACTAATTTCCATAAAAGGCAAAAAAAAAACGAGATTTTAAAATTTCCGTTTTGAAAGATAGTGAGAAAAAGGGAATGCTGGTGCCATCTTGAGCCCGCCCTGGTGCGCAGCCCAGCCAAGGTGTGCGCACCAAGGTGCCCACCCTGGCGAAGGTGCGCGCCCGGGCAATTAACCCAACTTCCAACTTCGCGCGCGCCAGGGTGGGAGCGCACCCAACAACCGGGCCTGGGAAGAGCCAATGCGAGAAACCCCACCAAACGCTCTGACAAAAAAAGAGGGGGCGCTCCAGTAACCCCGCTTCGGAGCGCACCCTGGGCAAACCCAGCCAAGGTGCCCACCCCGGCCAAGGTGCAGGCGAGGTGCGCACCCGGGGCAAACCGGGCTCCGACAACGTGCACGCCGCACCTTGGAGCACACTTCGTAGCGCTCCCGGGTGCGCACCTCAGAGCACACCAAGGTGGGCAGCGAGGTGCGCACCTTTGATGCGCTGCCTTCACTAATTTCCAGAAAAGGCAAAAAAAAAAGGAGATTTTAAAATTTCCGTTTTGAAAGATAGTGAAAAAAACGGAACGCGCGTGCCATCTTGAGCCCGCCCTGGTGCGCAGCCCAGGTAAGGTGCCCACCCTGGCAAAGGTGCGCACCCGGGCAATTAACCCTACTTCCGACTTCGTGCGCGCCAGGGTGGCAACCGGGCCTCGGAAGAGCCAATGCGAGAAACCCCACCAAACGCTCCGACAAAAAAAGAGGCGGCGCTCCAATAACCCCGCTTCGGAGCGCAGCCGGGGCAAACCCAGCCAAGGTGCCCACCCCGACGAAGGTGCACGCGAGGTGCGCACCCGGGGCAAACCGGGCTCCGACAACGTGCACGCAGCACCTTGGAGCACACTTCGAAGCACTCCCGGGTGCCCACCGGCGTTGCGCACCGTGGTGGGCAGCGAGGTGCGCACCTTTGATGCGCTGCCTTCACTAATTTCCAGAAAAAGGCAAAAAAAAATGAGATTTTAAAATTTCCGTTTTGAAAGATAGTGAAAAAAAAGGAACGCGGGTGCCATCTTGAGCCCGCCCTGGTGCGCAGCCCAGGCAAGGCATGCGCACCAAGGTGCCCACCCGAGGTGCACACCCGGGGCAAACCGGGCTCCGACTTCGTGCAGGCCGCACCTTGGAGCACACTTCGGAGCGCTCCTTGGTGCGCACCATGGTGCCCACCAGGGCGCGCAACCCAGCCAAGGTCTGCACACCAAGGTGCCCACCCCGGCGAAGGTGCACGCGAGGTGCGCACCCGGGGCAAACCGGGCTCCGACTTCGTGCACGCCATGGTGCCCACCGCGGCGAAGGTGCACGCGAGGTGCGCACCCGGGGCAAACCGGGCTCCGACTTCGTGCACGCCGCACCTTGGAGCACACTTCGGAGCGCTCCTTGGTGCGCACCATGGTGCCCACCAGGGCGCGCAACCCAGCCAAGGTGTGCGCACCAAGGTGCACGCGAGGTGCGCACCCGGGGCAAACCGGGGTCCGACTTCGTGCACGCCGCACCTTGGAGCACACATCGGAGCGCTCCCAGGTTCGCACCTTTGATGCGCTGCCTTCACTAATTTCCAGAAAAGGCAAAAAAAAACGAGATTT
>NW_026728911.1:72500-135000 GCF_030272615.1 Cryptomeria japonica
AGGAGCCTCCCCGCATAGCAATCGGGGTGTGAGGTTACGGATGCAGCATTGATAGCAATCGAGGTGTGAGGCGAAGGATGCAGAAGTGAGAGCCGAGGGATGTAGCAGAGATAGCAATCGGGGTGTGTGATGCAGAAGAGATAGCAATCGAGGTGTGCGGTGGGAAGGGCCCAGCAGCCAGAATGCATGAAGCGACGGATGAAGCAGTGATGACAACCGGGCTGTGAGGAGAGGAGGGATGCAGCCAAGAAAGCAATCAGGGCTCGAGGCAAGGGATGCATCAAGGATAGCAATCATGTTGTGAGGCGAGATTCCAAAGGCTAAACGTGAGAGGCTGCAGGGTCGACTCAGAGAGGTCTATGCATGTGAGAGGCTGAAAGCAAGGTCGACTCGGAGCGGTCTATGCATCGGGCGCGCTTGGGGCGACTACCAGTGCCAACCCCTTATCCCGCGACGCGTCCGACAAAGAGAACGTTCCAAGGCGGCAGAGGAGGTTACCAGCCGAAGGATGCAGTAGCAATAACAGGTATAGTTCCGCGGCGGCCGAGAAGACTCACCGCATAGGAATCGGGATGCGAGGCGAGGGATGCGGCGGGAAGGCCCCGACGGCTAAACGGAAGAGGCTGCAGGGCCGCCTCGGAATGGTCCAAGCATCGGATGCGATTGGGACGACTACCAGTGCCAACCCCTTATCCCGCGATGCGTCCGATACACAGATAGTTCCAAGGCGGCCGAGGAGCCTCACCGCATATCAATCGGGGTGCGAGGCGAGGGATGGGGCGGGAAGGCCCCAACGGCTAGACGGAAGAGGCTTCAGGGCCACCTCGGAATGGTCCAAGCATCGGACGCGCTTGGGGCGACTGCCAGTGCCAACCCCTTATCCCGCGATGCGTCCGATACACAGATGGTTCCAAGGCGGCCGAGGAGCCTCACCGCATAGCAATCGGGGGTGCGAGGCGAGGGATGGGGAGGGAAGGCCCCAACGGCTAGACGGAAGAGGCTTCAGGGCCGCCTAGGAATGGTCCAAGCATCGGACACGCTTGGGGCGACTACCAGTGACAGCCCCCTATCCCGCGATGCGTCCGATACGAAGATGGTTCCAAGGCGGCCGAGGAGCCTCACCGCATAGCAATCGGGGTGCGAGGTGGGGGATGCGGCGAGATGGCCCCAACGGCTAGACGGAAGAGGCCACAGGGCCGCGTCGGAATAGTCCAAGCATCGGACGCGCTTGGGGCGACTACCAGTGACAACCCCTTATCCCGCGATGCGTCCGATACGAAGATAGTTCCAAGGCGGCCGAGGAGCCTCACCGCATAGCAATCGGGGTGCGAGGTGGGGGATGCGGCGAGATGGCCCCAACGGCTAGACGGAAGAGGCTGCAGGGCCGCCTCGGAATAGTCCAAGCATCGGACGCGCTTGGGGCCACTACCAGTGACAACCCCTTATCCCGCAATGCGTCCGATACGAAGATAGTTCCAAGGCGGCCGAAGAGCCTCACCGCATAGCAATCGGGGTGCGAGGTGGGGGATGCGGCGAGATGGCCCCAACGGCTAGATGGAAGAGGCCACAGGGCCGCCTCGGAATAGTCCAAGCATCGGACGCGCTTGGGGCGACTACCAGTGACAACCCCTTATCCCGCGATGCGTCCGATACGAAGATAGTTCCCAGGCGGCCGAGGAGCCTCACCGCATAGCAATCGGGGTGCGAGGCGAGGGATGCGGCGAGATGGCCCCAAAGGCTAGACGGAAGAGGCTGCAGGGCTGCCTCGGAATAGTCCAAGCATCGGACGCGCTTGGGGCGACTACCACTGCCAACCCCTTATCCCGCGATGCGTTCGATACACAGATAGTTCCGAGGCGGCCGAGGAGGTGGGGGATGCAGCGAGATGGCCCCAACGGCTAGACGGAAGAGGCTGCAGGGCCGCCTCGGAATAGTCCAAGCATCGGACGCGCTTGGGGCGACTACCAGTGACAACCCCTTATCCCGCGATGCGTCCGATACACAGATAGTTCCGAGGCGGCCAAGGAGCCTCACCGCATAGCAATCGTGGTGCGAGGTGGGGGATGCGGCGAGATGGCCCCAACGGCTAGACGGAAGAGGCTGCAGGGCCGCCTCGGAATGGTCCAAGCATCGGATGCGCTTGGGGCGACTACCACTGCCAACCCCTTATCCCGCGATGCGTCCGATACACAGATAGTTCCAAGGTGGCCGAGGAGCCTCACAGCATAGCAATCAGGGTGCGAGGCGAGGGATGCGGCGAGAAAGCCCCAACGGCTAGAGGGAAGAGGCTTCAGGTCCGCCTCGGAATGGTCCAAGCATCGGACGCGCTTGGGGCGACTACCAGTGACAACCCCTTATCCCGCGACGCGTCCGATACACAGATAGTTCCAAGGCGGCCGAGGAGCCTCACCGCATAGCAATCGGGGTGCGAGGCGAGGGATGCGGCGAGAAGGACCCAACGGCTACACGGAAGAGGCTTCGGGGCCGCCTCGGAATGGTCCAAGCATCGGACGCGCTTGGGGCGACTACCAGTGACAACCCCTTATCCCGCGACGCGTCCGATACACAGATAGTTCCAAGGCGGCCGAGGAGCCTCACCGCATAGCAATCGGGGTGCGAGGCGAGGGATGCGGCGAGAAGGACCCAACGGCTACACGGAAGAGGCTTCGGGGCCGCCTCGGAATGGTCCAAGCATCGGACGCGCTTGGGGCGACTACCAGTGACAACCCCTTATCCCGCGACGCGTCCGATACACAGATAGTTCCAAGGCGGCCGAGGAGCCTCACCGCATAGCAATCGGGGTGCGAGGCGAGGGATGCGGCGAGAAGGACCCAACGGCTAGACGGAAGAGGCTTCGGGTCCGCCTCGGAATGGTCCAAGCATCGGACGCGCTTGGGGCGACTACCAGTGACAACCCCTTATCCCGCGACGCGTCCGATACACAGATAGTTCCAAGGCGGCCGAGGAGCCTCACCGCATAGCAATCGGGGTGCGAGGCGAGGGATGCGGCGAGAAGGACCCAACGGCTAGACGGAAGAGGCTTCGGGTCCGCCTCGGAATGGTCCAAGCATCGGACGCGCTTGGGGCGACTACCAGTGACAACCCCTTATCCCGCGACGCGTCCGATACACAGATAGTTCCAAGGCGGCCGAGGAGCCTCACCGCATAGCAATCGGGGTGCGAGGCGAGGGATGCGGCGAGAAGGACCCAACGGCTAGACGGAAGAGGCTTCGGGTCCACCTCGGAATGGTCCAAGCATCGGACGCGCTTGGGGCGACTACCAGTGACAACCCCTTATCCCGCGACGCGTCCGATACACAGATAGTTCCGAGGCGGCCGAGGAGCCTCACCGCATAGCAATCGGGGTGCGAGGCGAAGGATGCGGCGAGAAGGACCCAACGGCTAGACGGAAGAGGCTTCGGGTCCGCCTCGGAATGGTCTAAGCATCGGACGCGCTTGGGGCGACTACCAGTGACAACCCCTTATCCCGCGACGCGTCCGATACACAGATAGTTCCAAGGCGGCCGAGGAGCCTCACCGCATAGCAATCGGGGTGCGAGGCGAGGGATGCGGCGAGAAGGACCCAACGGCTAGACGGAAGAGGCTTCAGGGCCGCCTCGGAATGGTCCAAGCATCGAACGCGCTTGGGGCGACTACCAGTGACAACCCCTTATCCCGCGACGCGTCCGATACACAGATAGTTCCGAGGCGGCCGAGGAGCCTCACCGCATAGCAATCGGGGTGCGAGGCGAGGGATGCGGCGAGAAGGACCCAACGGCTAGACGGAAGAGGCTTCAGGGCCGCCTCGGAATGGTCCAAGCATCGGACGCGCTTGGGGCGACTACCAGTGACAACCCCTTATCCCGCGACGCGTCCGATACACAGATAGTTCCGAGGCGGCCGAGGAGCCTCACCGCATAGCAATCGGGGTGCGAGGCGAGGGATGCGGCGAGAAGGACCCAACGGCTAGACGGAAGAGGCTTCAGGGCCGCCTCGGAATGGTCCAAGCATCGGACGCGCTTGGGGCGACTACCAATGACAACCCCTTATCCCGCGACGCGTCCGATACACAGATAGTTCCGAGGCGGCCGAGGAGCCTCACCGCATAGCAATCGGGGTGCGAGGCGAGGGATGCGGCGAGAAGGACCCAACGGCTAGACGGAAGAGGCTTCAGGGCCGCCTCGGAATGGTCCAAGCATCGGACGCGCTTGGGGCGACTACCAGTGACAACCCCTTATCCCGCGACGCGTCCGATACACAGATAGTTCCGAGGCGGCCGAGGAGCCTCACCGCATAGCAATCGGGGTGCGAGGCGAGGGATGCGGCGAGAAGGACCCAACGGCTAGACGGAAGAGGCTTCAGGGCCGCCTCGGAATGGTCCAAGCATCGGACGCGCTTGGGGCGACTACCGTTGCCAACCCCTTATCCCGCGATGCGTCTGATACACAGATAGTTCCGAGGCGGCCGAGGAGCCTCACCGCATAGCAATCGGGTTGCGAGGCAGATTATTGGGAAGGGAACCCCCTGGGATGCGGCTCAAGCAGTGCCCAAAGGGACTGGAATGCGGAATCACATCGAGAGACCCAAATGCTATACGAGGGCTCAAATCGAATTATCGATTTGGCCACGACATGGACGCATCGGAACGACTACCTTTGCCGAACCACTCGCAATTGCATCCATACCGAAACCAATAGACATTTCCGTTAGAGCCCTCGCATAGCATTCGGGAATCTCGCATGCCCCTCTAAATCGACCAATGCTGGCGCTCAATGAAAATCCGAGCGCTACCACCGTTCGAGCGCCAGCATTGGTCGAGTTAGAGGGGCACGGGGGAGAATGCTCCAGTCAACACCTCCCCTATATAAGTTATTTGTCCGATTCTCGCACAACCGTAGTCTGCCTCGTCGAATCAAACAACGGTCCCAGATTCCGACTTCCGTTCCGTAGAGACCCAAAAGCTAGATGGAGGCTCGCAAGAAAGAGAGTCGGCGCATAGCAATCGGGTTTCTCGAACGTTTAGGGACCGAGCTCACTTGCGGATAGGGCAAAATCCGCCAAGCAACCCAAAAGCTAGACGGGGGCTCGAATCGAATCGCCTAGGCGGCCACAACAACGACGTGTTGGATCGACTACCAGTGCCAAACCATTCAGCAAGACTAGTCTGTGTCGAGGCCGGATAGAGATTCTCAGAGAGCGCCCGCATAGCATTTAGGAGACCTGCCGCGTCCCTCACACTCGACAAATGGTGGTGCACGTTTATAAATCCGAGCGATCCCAACCCTTTCAAGCACCAACATCGGTCGAGATAGAGGGGCACGGAGGGGGCTGCGTGAGACAACACAGTCCCCTATATAAGTTATTTGTCCGATTCTCACACATCCGAAGAATGGTCATCAAATCGGACAACAGCCCAAACTTCCGACTTCCGTCCCAGAAAGCCCAAGAGCTATCTAAAACGTTCATGGCCGGAACTCGATCGCGGCTATACCAGTCCGCCAAGCAACCCAAAAGCTAGACTGGAGCTCTAGTCGAATCACCTCTGTGGCCATTGCAAGGACGTGTTGGAGCGACTACCATTGCCGAACCATTCCGCAGGTCGAGTCCATACCAAGGCCGCATAGAGATTCACGATGAGCTCCTGCATAGCAATCAGGAGACTTGCCGTGTCCATCACAATCGATAAATCCTGGTGCAAGATTTTTGCATCCGAGCGCTCCAACCAGTCGAGCACCAGCATCAATCGACATAAACGGGCACGGGGGGAGGATGCTCGAGAACACTACCTCCCCTATATAAGTTATTTGTCCGATTCTCAAGCAGCCGAAGTCTGGTCATCGAATCGGGTCAAAGACCACAACTTCCGACTTTACCCACAATGCAAGTCATCGAATCGAACATCGGCCCCCGAGTCGGACTCCATGCGTATGTCAGGTCATCGGACCCAAATTCCGCCTTCCTGCGCATGGCGGGCCATCAATATCAACTCGGTCATCGGACCCAAACTCCGCCTTTTTGCGTATGGCACGCCTTCAAATCGGTCATCGGACCCAAATTCCGCCTTCCTGTGCATGGCGGGCCATCAACATCAACTCGGTCATCGGACCCAAATTCCGCCTTTCTGCGCATGGCACGCCATCAACTCGGTCATCGGACCCAAATTCCGCCTTCCTGCGCATGGCAGGTCATCGGACACAAATTCAGACCTCGCCAATATGCCTACGTATCGAATCGGTCATCGGACCCAACTTCCGACTTCATCCATACTGTAGGGTCTTTGAGGTTGGCGCGGTGCGCTCAACCCAGGGAGTCGACCCATCGAAGCATACACCTCCCCTATATAAGCTATTTGTCCGATTCCCACACCTGTGTAGTTTGCACCTCTGACCAGGACATCGACCCCAACTTCCGAACTCGACTGCAACGACGGCACCAGCGCCTTGGTGCGCACCTTGCGACGCACAGTCCCAACATTCGCCTTCCTGCACATGGCAGGTCATCGGACCCAAATTCCGACCTCGCGAGTATGCCTACATATCGAATCGGTCATCGGACCCAACTTCCGACTTCATCCATACCGTAGGGTCTTTGAGGTTGGCGCGGTGCGCTCAACCCGGGGAGTCGACCCAACGAAGCATACACCTCCCCTATATAAGCTATTTGTCCGATTCCCACACCTGTGTAGTTTGCACCTCCGATCAAGACATCGACCCCAACTTCCGAACTCGCCTCCAACGACCGAACCAGCGCCTTGGTGCGCACCTTGCAACGCACAGTGCCAACATTCGCCTTCCTGCACGTGGCAGGTCATCGGACCCAAATTCCGACCTCGCGAGTATGCCTACATATCGAATCGGTCATCGGACCCAACTTCCGACTTCATCCATACCGTAGGGTCTTTGAGGTTGGCGCGGTGCGCTCAACCCGGGGAGTCGACCCAACGAAGCATACACCTCCCCTATATAAGCTATTTGTCCGATTCCCACACCTGTGTAGCTTGCACCTCCGATCAGGACATCGACCCCAACTTCCGAACTCGACTAAAAAGACCGCACCAGCGCCTTGGTGTGCACCTTGCAACGCACAGTGTCAACATTCGCCTTCCTGCACATGGCAGGTCATCGGACCCAAATTCCGACCTCATGAGCATACCTACTAATCGAATTGGTCATCGGACCCAACTTCCGACTTCATCCATACCGTAGGGTCTTTGAGGTTGGCGCGGTGCGCTCAACCTGGGGAGTCGACCCATCGAAGCATACACCTCCCCTATATAAGCTATTTGTCCGATTCCGACACCTGTGTAGTTTGCACCTCCGCTCAGGACATCGACCCCAACTTCCGAACTCGCCTGCAACGACCGAACCAGCGCCTTGGTGCGCACCAAAAGTGCGCACTTTTGGAGGGCACTTTTGTGCGCTCCAAAGGTGCGCACTTTTGGAGGGCACTTTTCTGCGCTCCAAAGGTGCGCACTTTTGGAGGGCACTTTTTGGAGGGCACTTTTCTGCGCTCCAAAGGTGCGCACTTTTGGAGGGCACTTTTTGGAGGGCACTTTTCTGCGCTCCAAAGGTGCGCACTTTTGGAGGGCACTTTTTGGAGGGCACTTTTCTGCGCTCCAAAGGTGCGCACTTTTGGAGGGCACTTTTTGGAGGGCACTTTTCTGCGCTCCAAAGGTGCGCACTTTTGGAGGGCACTTTTTGGAGGGCACTTTTCTGCGCTCCAAAGGTGCGCACTTTTGGAGGGCACTTTTCTGCGCTCCAAAGGTGCGCACTTTTGGAGGGCACTTTTTGGAGGGCACTTTTCTGCGCTCCAAAGGTGCGCACTTTTGGAGGGCACTTTTTGGAGGGCACTTTTCTGCGCTCCAAAGGTGCGCACTTTTGGAGGGCACTTTTTGGAGGGCACTTTTCTGCGCTCCAAAGGTGCGCACTTTTGGAGGGCACTTTTGTGCACTCCAAAGGTGCGCACTTTTGGAGGGCACTTTTCCTGTGCTCCAAAGGTGCACACCTAGGTGAGCACCTTCGACCACACCTTGTAGCACACCAAACTCTGACTTTCGACTTCATCCGCAATGCAGGGTCTTTGAGGTTGGCGCAATGCGCACAACCAGGGGAGTCGACCCATCAAACCCAACACCTCCCCTATATAAGCTATTTGTCTGATTCTCATACATGCGTAGCCTGCAGGAGCAATTAGGACATCGACCCCAACTTTCGGCTTCTAAACGAAAACAAGGTCTTTGAGGTTGGTGTAATGCGAACAACTAGGGGAGTCAACCCATCAAACCCAACACCTCCCCTATATAAGCTATTTGTCTGATTCTCATACATGTGTAGTCTACAGGAGCAATTAGGACATCGACCCCAACTTTTGACTTCTTAACGAAAACAAGGTCTTTGAGGTTGACGTAATGCGCACAACCAGGGGAGTCGACCCATCAAACCCAACACCTCCCCTATATAAGCTATTTGTCCGATTCTCATACATGTGTAGCCTGCAGGAGCCATTAGGACATTGACCCCAACTTTTGACTTCTTAACGAAAACAAGGTCTTTGAGGTTGGCGTAATGCGCACAACCAAGGGAGTTGACCCATCAAACCCAACACCTCCCCTATATAAGCTATTTGTCTGATTCTCATACATGTGTAGCCTGCAACAACGATTAGGACATCCACCCCAACTTCTGAATTCGTCTGCGTTGACCGCACCAAAGGTGCACGCCTTGGTGCTCACCAAAATCCGACTTCCGACTTCTTCTGCTATGCGGGGTCTTTGAGGTTGGCGCAGTGCGCACAACCAGGGGAGTCAACCCACCGAATGCAACACCTCCCCTATATAAGCTATTTGTCTGATTCTCATACATGCGTAGACTGCAGCAATGATTAGGACATCCACCCCAACTTTTGACTTCTTAAACAAGACAGGGTCTTTGAAGTTGGTGCAGTGCACACAACCAGGGGAGTCGACCCATCAAACGCAACACCTCCCCTATATAAAGCTATTTGTCCGATTCTCATACGTGTAGTCTGCAGCAGCGATTAGGACATCGACCCCAACTTCCGAATTCGTTTGCATTGACCGCACCAAAGGTGCACGCCTTGGTGTGCACCCTGGAGTGCACTTTGGTGCTCACCTCGGTGCACACTTTGGTGTGCACCTCGGTGTGCACCAAAGGTGCGCACCTTGGAGCGCACCAAAGGTGTACACTTTGGAGCGCACCACATAGGGTCTTTGAGAGGTTGGCGCAGTGCGCACACCAAGGTGGGTGTTGAGGTGCGTGCCGAGGTGGGTGGGTGCTAGGGTGCGCTCCATGGTGGGTGCCAGGGTGGGTGCGTGCTAGGGTGGATTCCAAAGAGGGTCATAGGGTGGGTGCCAAGGTGGGTTGGTGATATAGTGGGTTCAAAGGTGGGTACTAGGGTGGGTTCCAAGGTGGGTCACAAGTTGGGTGCCAGGATGCGTGGGTGTTAGGTTGGGTGCCAAGGTGGGCTCCTGCGTGGGTGGGTGCTAGGGTGGGTTTCAAGGTGGACGCGAGGGCGGGTGCCAAGGTGGGTAACAAGTTGGGTGTTAGGATGGGTGAGTGCTAGAGTGGGTGCCAAGGTGGGTGGGTGCTAAGGTGGATGCCAAGGTGGTTCACAGGGTGGGTGGGTTCTAGGGTGAGTTCCAAGGTGGGTCACAGGTTCAGTGCTAGGGTGGGTGTCAAGGCGGGTGTCGAGGTGCCTGGGTGCTAGGGTGTGGATGCCAATGTGGGTCATAGGGTGGGTACTAGGGTGGGCTGCAATGTGGGTGCCAAGGTGGGTAACATGCTCGGTGGGTTCTAAATTGGGTGCCAGGGTGGGTGTGCACCCACCTTGCCCGAGGTGGGTGCCAAGGTGCCAGTGTGGGTGGGTGCTAAGGTGGATGCCAAGGTGGGTGAGAAGGTGGGTGATAGGTTGAGTGGTAGGATGGGTGGGTGCCAAGATGGGTCACAGGGTGGGTGCAAGGGTGGGTAGGTGCTAGGGTTGGTGTCAGGGTGGGTGGGTGCTAGGTTGGGTTCCAAGGTGGGTGCGAGGGTGAGTGTCAAGGTGGGTCACAGGTTAGGTGCTAGGATGGGTGAGTGCTAGGGTGCAAAGGTGCCAGGGTGGGTGCTAGGATGGGTCGATGCTAGGGTGAGTGGCAAGGTGGGTCCACAAGTGTCAAGGTGGGTGCCGAGGTGGGTGCCAAGTCGGCGACTGCTATGGTGGATGCCAAGGTGGGTCACGGGGTGGGTGCCAAGTTGCTAGGTTGGGTTCCAAGGTGGGTGCCAACGTGGGTGCTAGGGTGCGTGGGTTAAAGGGTGTGTCACAACGTGGGTGCCAGGATGGGTGCGCACCCACACTGGCCAAGACGGGTGCGGGTGCAAGGTTGGGTTCCAAGCCCGGTCACAGGCTGGGTGCTAGGATGGGTGGGTGCCAAGGTGGGCACCAGGGTGGGTGCACCCACCCTGGCCAAGGTGGGTCACGGGGTGGGTCCTAGGGTGGGTAACGGGGTGGGTACTAAGGTGCGTGCCAAGGTGGGTCATAGGGTGGGTGCCAAGGTGGGCACCAGGGTGGGTGTGCACCAACCCTAGCCAGGGTAGGTCACGGGGTGGTTGTCGGGGTGGGCGTCAAGGAGCCAAGGTGGGTGGCAAGTAGCCAAGTTGCGTGCCAAGGTGGGTGTCGGGGTGGGTGCCAAGGATCCAAGGTGGGTGCCAAGGAACCAAGGTGGGTGTCTGGGTGGGTGCCGAGGTGGGAGCCAGGGTGGGTCCCAAGGTGAGTGCAAAGGTGGGTGCCAGGGTCAAGGTGAGTGCCAATGTGGGTTCCAAGGTGCCAGGGTCAGGGTGAGTGCCAATGTGGGTTCAAAGGTGCTAAGTTGGGTGCGAGGTTGGGTGCGAGGGTGGGTGGGTGCCAAGGTGTGCTAGGTGGAAGCCCGGGTGGGTCGGCATCCCATGGGTGTCGAGTTGGGTGCCTGATGGGTGCTTCTTGTCAAGTTTTAGTCGTCGGGACTCATTTCGAGCCTTAGAGGTCGTTTCTTGTCCGGTTGCCCTGTCTTCGACCTGGGAACCCAATTTTGGTCCTCGGGTCCCATTTTTTTTTGTCTCGCATCCCACTTTTGGCCTGTGGCCTTTTCGGGGTCGATTCTCGTTTTGGGCATCAGAGCATGTTTCTTCTCCTAAAACCCAATATTTGTTTATTAAGTCTCGGAACACATTTTTGTTCTCGTGGACCCATCATGGGTCTTGGAACGCATTTGTGGTCCTTGGGTCCCATTTTGCATCCCGAAACTTGTGTTTTGGTGCTTGATCCCTATTTTGGGTGCCCACCTTGCACCAAGTGCGCACCCGGGGCAAACCGAGCGCCTTGGTGCACCGGGGCAAGATCGAGCGTGCACCCGAGGCGCCCCGAACATGCACCAAGGTGCACTCGGCCCACATGTGAGCGCAGGTCGTTGCGCCCGAGGTGGTGTGTGGGCACCGCGTTGCAGACGGGACACTGCACGCACACGACGCCCCCTCCAGGTGCACGCACGTAGGCCGGGCCGGGTGCACACCCGACGCCCTAGCAAGGTGCGCGCACCCGGGCAGGGCTCACACTTGGCGAACGGGGCGCACTTCGCGAGGGAGGGTGTGCACCTCGACGGGGGTGGGTGGCCGGGGTGGATTCGCACGTGGGTCGCGGTTTGCTAAGTACACACTGCGACAAGCTCATAACGGGTGCGATCATACCAGCGTTAGTGCACCGGATCCCATCAGAACTCCGCAGTTAAGCGCGCTTGGGCCGGAGTAGTACTGGGATGGGTGACCTCCCGGGAAGTCCCGGTGTTGCACCCTTTTTTAGTTTTTCGCCGGGCGTCGCAATGCTATTTGAATAAACCTTTTGCCCGTTTGCGTTCTCGTCGGGGCCGGGCCGGGCCGGGGTGCGCTGCCCGCACTACCGCGCGCGCGGGGGCGACACCGAGCGCGCACCCGAGGCGCCCCGAGCACACAGGCCACGGTGCAACCCGGGCGTTGTGCGCGCACCCCGGTGCGCCCGAGGTGCTGCGCGCGCACCCAGGTGAAATCGGTGTGCACCTCGGCCAGTGCGCGCTCGGTCGAGTCGCGCACGTTGGCCAAGGTGCACGGTGATGTTTCTTACTCTAAGGTTCCGCACCAGACGCCCGGGACAGGTGAGCGAAGCTGGGCGGGGCCGGGTGCGCGGCCGGGGCAGGTGCACGCAGCTGGAGAGAGCTTTGGAGCACACTTCGGAGCGCACCAATGATGCGCTCCATTCAAAAGTTTCCTGAAAAGGCAAAAAAAGTTGAGATTATAGAATTTCCCACTTGAGAGATTGTAAAAAAAAAAAATTTAAAATGAAGGAAACGCGGGTGCCAAGGTGTGCGCAGCCCAGCCAAGGTGTGCGCACCAAGGCGCCCACCCTGGCGAAGGTGCACGCAAGGTGCGCACCCGAGGCAAACCGGACAATTAACCCAACTTTCGACTTCGCGCGCACCTTGGAGCGCACTTCGGAGCGCTCCTTGGTGCGCACCAATCTTGGGCACCTCGGAGTGCACCATGGCGCCCACCAAGGTGCGCACCCGGGGCAAACCGAGCTCCGACTTCGTGCGCACCTTGGAGCGCACGAAAGGTGCGCACCATGGCGCCCACCAAGGTGCGCAGCCCAGCCAAGGCGTGCGCATCAAGGTGCGCACCCTGGCGAAGGTGCGCACCCGGGGCAAACCGAGCTCCGACTTCGTGCGCACCTTGGAGCGCACAAAAGGTGCGCAACCCAGCCAAGGTGTGCGCACCCCGGTCAAACCGAGCTCCGAATCGTGCGCACCAGAGGTGCACGCCATCGTGCGCACCTTGGAGCACACTTCGGAGCCCTCCTTGGTGCGCGCCGATGTTGCGCACCTCGGAGCGCACCCGGGGAAAACAATGCAATTAACCCGACTTTCGACTTCGTGGGCACCTCGGAGCGCTCTCGGGTTCGCACCTCGGAGCACACCGAGGTGCGCACCTTTGATGCGCTGCCTTCACCAATTTCCAGAAAAGGCAAGAAAACATTGAGAAGGTGTGCGCACCGAGGTGCCCACCCTGGCGAAGGTGCACGCGAGGTGCGCACCCGGGGCAAACCGGGCTCCGACTTCGTGCACGCCGCACCTTGGAGCACACTTCGGAGCGCTCCTTGGTGCGCACCAGGGCGCGCAACCCAGCCGAGGTGCCCACCCCGGCGAAGGTGCACGCGAGGTGCGCACCCGGGGCAAACCGGGCTCCGACTTCGTGCACGCCATGGTGCCCACCGCGGCGAAGGTGCACGCGAGGTGCGCACCCGGGGCAAACCGGGCTCCGACTTCGTGCACGCCGCACCTTGGAGCACACTTCGGAGCGCTCCTTGGTGCGCACCATGGTGCCCACCAGGGCGCGCAACCCCGCCGAAGGTGCACGCGAGGTGCGCACCCGGGGCAAACCGGGCTCCGACTTCGTGCACGCCGCACCTTGGAGCACACTTCGGAGCGCTCCTTGGTGCGCACCATGGTGCCCACCAGGGCGCGCAACCCCGCCGAAGGTGCACGCGAGGTGCGCACCCGGGGCAAACCGGGCTCCGACTTCGTGCACGCCATGGTGCGCACCGCGGCGAAGGTGCGCACCCGGGGCAAACCGGGCTCCGACTTCGTGCACGCCGCACCTTGGAGCACACTTCGGAGCGCTCCTTGGTGCGCACCAGGGCGCGCAACCCAGCCGAGGTGCCCACCCCGGCGAAGGTGCACGCGAGGTGCGTACCCGGGGCAAACCGGGCTCCGACTTCGTGCACGCCGCACCTTGGAGCACACTTCGGAGCGCTCCTTGGTGCGCACCATGGTGCCCACCAGGCCGCGCAACCCAGCCAAGGTGTGCGCACCAAGGTGCACGCGAGGTGCGCACCCGGGGCAAACCGGGGTCCGACTTCGTGCACGCCGCACCTTGGAGCACACATCGGGGCGCTCCCGGGTTCGCACCGGCGTTGCGCACCGTGGTGGGCACCTCGGAGCACACCAAGGTGGGCAGCGAGGTGCGCACCTTTGATGCGATGCCTTCACTAATTTCCATAAAAGGCAAAAAAAAAACGAGATTTTAAAATTTCCGTTTTGAAAGATAGTGAGAAAAAGGGAATGCTGGTGCCATCTTGAGCCCGCCCTGGTGCGTAGCCCAGCCAAGGTGTGCGCACCAAGGTGCCCACCCTGGCGAAGGTGCGCGCCCGGGCAATTAACCCAACTTCCAACTTCGCGCGCGCCAGGGTGGGAGCGCACCCAACAACCGGGCCTGGGAAGAGCCAATGCGAGAAACCCCACCAAACGCTCTGACAAAAAAAGAGGGGGCGCTCCAGTAACCCCGCTTCGGAGCGCACCCTGGGCAAACCCAGCCAAGGTGCCCACCCCGGCCAAGGTGCAGGCGAGGTGCGCACCCGGGGCAAACCGGGCTCCGACAACGTGCACGCCGCACCTTGGAGCACACTTCGTAGCGCTCCCGGGTGCGCACCTCAGAGCACACCAAGGTGGGCAGCGAGGTGCGCACCTTTGATGCGCTGCCTTCACTAATTTCCAGAAAAGGCAAAAAAAAAAGGAGATTTTAAAATTTCCGTTTTGAAAGATAGTGAAAAAAACGGAACGCGCGTGCCATCTTGAGCCCGCCCTGGTGCGCAGCCCAGGTAAGGTGCCCACCCTGGCAAAGGTGCGCACCCGGGCAATTAACCCTACTTCCGACTTCGTGCGCGCCAGGGTGGCAACCGGGCCTCGGAAGAGCCAATGCGAGAAACCCCACCAAACGCTCCGACAAAAAAAGAGGCGGCGCTCCAATAACCCCGCTTCGGAGCGCAGCCGGGGCAAACCCAGCCAAGGTGCCCACCCCGACGAAGGTGCACGCGAGGTGCGCACCCGGGGCAAACCGGGCTCCGACAACGTGCACGCAGCACCTTGGAGCACACTTCGAAGCACTCCCGGGTGCCCACCGGCGTTGCGCACCGTGGTGGGCAGCGAGGTGCGCACCTTTGATGCGCTGCCTTCACTAATTTCCAGAAAAAGGCAAAAAAAAATGAGATTTTAAAATTTCCGTTTTGAAAGATAGTGAAAAAAAAGGAACGCGGGTGCCATCTTGAGCCCGCCCTGGTGCGCAGCCCAGGCAAGGCATGCGCACCAAGGTGCCCACCCGAGGTGCACACCCGGGGCAAACCGGGCTCCGACTTCGTGCAGGCCGCACCTTGGAGCACACTTCGGAGCGCTCCTTGGTGCGCACCATGGTGCCCACCAGGGCGCGCAACCCAGCCAAGGTCTGCACACTAAGGTGCCCACCCCGGCGAAGGTGCACGCGAGGTGCGCACCCGGGGCAAACCGGGCTCCGACTTCGTGCACGCCATGGTGCCCACCGCGGCGAAGGTGCACGCGAGGTGCGCACCCGGGGCAAACCGGGCTCCGACTTCGTGCACGCCGCACCTTGGAGCACACTTCGGAGCGCTCCTTGGTGCGCACCATGGTGCCCACCAGGGCGCGCAACCCAGCCAAGGTGTGCGCACCAAGGTGCACGCGAGGTGCGCACCCGGGGCAAACCGGGGTCCGACTTCGTGCACGCCGCACCTTGGAGCACACATCGGAGCGCTCCCAGGTTCGCACCAGCGTTGCGCACCTTTGATGCGCTGCCTTCACTAATTTCCAGAAAAGGCAAAAAAAAACGATATTTTAAAATTTCCGTTCTGAAAGATAGTGAAAAAAACGGAACGCGGGTGCCATCTTGAGCCCTTCCTGGTGCGCAGCCCAGGCAAGTTGTGCGCACCAAGGTGCCCACCCTGGCGGAGGTGCGCGCCCGGGGCAAACCGGGCTCCGACTTCGTGCACTGCATGGTGCCCACCAAGGCGCGCAACCCAGCCAAGGTGCCCACCGCAGCGAAGGTGCACGCGAGGTGCACACCCGGGGCAAACCGGGCTCCGACTTCGTGCACGCCGCACCTTGGAGCACACTTCAGAGCGCTCCTTGGTGCGCACCAGGGCGCGCAACCCAGCCGAGGTGCCCACCCCGGCGAAGGTGCACGCGAGGTGCGCACCCGGGGCAAACCGGGCTCCGACTTCGTGCACGCCATGGTGCCCACCGCGGCGAAGGTGCGCACCCGGGGCAAACCGGGCTCCGACTTCGTGCACGCCGCACCTTGGAGCACACTTCGGAGCGCTCCTTGGTGCGCACCATGGTGCCCACCAGGCCGCGCAACCCAGCCAAGGTGTGCGCACCAAGGTGCACGCGAGGTGCGCACCCGGGGCAAACCGGGGTCCGACTTCGTGCACGCCGCACCTTGGAGCACACATCGGGGTGCTCCCGGGTTCGCACCGGCGTTGCGCACCGTGGTGGGCACCTCGGAGCACACCAAGGTGGGCAGCGAGGTGCGCACCTTTGATGCGATGCCTTCACTAATTTCCATAAAAGGCAAAAAAAAAACGAGATTTTAAAATTTCCGTTTTGAAAGATAGTGAGAAAAAGGGAATGCTGGTGCCATCTTGAGCCCGCCCTGGTGCGCAGCCCAGCCAAGGTTTGCGCACCAAGGTGCCCACCCTGGCGAAGGTGCGCGCCCGGGCAATTAACCCAACTTCCAACTTCGCGCGCGCCAGGGTGGGAGCGCACCCAACAACCGGGCCTGGGAAGAGCCAATGCGAGAAACCCCACCAAACTCTCTGACAAAAAAAGAGGGGGCGCTCCAGTAACCCCGCTTCGGAGCGCACCCTGGGCAAACCCAGCCAAGGTGCCCACCCCGGCCAAGGTGCAGGCGAGGTGCGCACCCGGGGCAAACCGGGCTCCGACAACGTGCACGCCGCACCTTGGAGCACACTTCGTAGCGCTCCCGGGTGCGCACCTCAGAGCACACCAAGGTGGGCAGCGAGGTGCGCACCTTTGATGCGCTGCCTTCACTAATTTCCAGAAAAGGCAAAAAAAAAAGGAGATTTTAAAATTTCCGTTTTGAAAGATAGTGAAAAAAACGGAACGCGCGTGCCATCTTGAGCCCGCCCTGGTGCGCAGCCCAGGTAAGGTGCCACCCTGGCAAAGGTGCGCACCCGGGCAATTAACCCTACTTCCGACTTCGTGCGCGCCAGGGTGGCAACCGGGCCTCGGAAGAGCCAATGCGAGAAACCCCACCAAACGCTCCGACAAAAAAAGAGGCGGCGCTCCAATAACCCCGCTTCGGAGCGCAGCCGGGGCAAACCAAGCCAAGGTGCCCACCCCGACGAAGGTGCACGCGAGGTGCGCACCCGGGGCAAACCGGGCTCCGACAACGTGCACGCAGCACCTTGGAGCACACTTCGAAGCACTCCCGGGTGCCCACCGGCGTTGCGCACCGTGGTGGGCAGCGAGGTGCGCACCTTTGATGCGCTGCCTTCACTAATTTCCAGAAAAAGGCAAAAAAAAATGAGATTTTAAAATTTCCGTTTTGAAAGATAGTGAAAAAAAAGGAACGCGGGTGCCATCTTGAGCCCGCCCTGGTGCGCAGCCCAGGCAAGGCATGCGCACCAAGGTGCCCACCCGAGGTGCACACCCGGGGCAAACCGGGCTCCGACTTCGTGCAGGCCGCACCTTGGAGCACACTTCGGAGCGCTCCTTGGTGCGCACCATGGTGCCCACCAGGGCGCACCCGAGGCAAACCGGGCTCCGACTTCGTGCACGCCGCACCTTGGAGCACACATCGGAGCGCTCCCAGGTTCGCACCAGCGTTGCGCACCTTTGATGCGCTGCCTTCACTAATTTCCAGAAAAGGCAAAAAAAAACGATATTTTAAAATTTCCGTTCTGAAAGATAGTGAAAAAAACGGAACGCGGGTGCCATCTTGAGCCCTTCCTGATGCGCAGCCCAGGCAAGTTGTGCGCACCAAGGTGCCCACCCTGGCGGAGGTGCGCGCCCGGGGCAAACCGGGCTCCGACTTCGTGCACTGCATGGTGCCCACCAAGGCGCGCAACCCAGCCAAGGTGCCCACCGCAGCGAAGGTGCACGCGAGGTGCGCACCCGAGGTGCACACCCGGGGCAAACCGGGCTCCGACTTCGTGCACGCCGCACCTTGGAGCACACTTCAGAGCGCTCCTTGGTACGCACCAGGGCGCGCAACCCAGCCAAGGTGCTCACCCCGGCGAAGGTGCACGCGAGGTGCGCACCCGGGGCAAACCGGGCTCGGACTTCGTGCACGCCGCACCTTGGAGCACACATCGGAGCGCTCCCGGGTTCGCACCAGCATTGCGCACCTTTGATGCGCTGCCTTCACTAATTTCCAGAAAAGGCAAAAAAAAGAAAAAAATGAGATTTTAAAATTTCCGTTTTGAAAGATAGTGAAAAAAACGGAACGCGGGTGCCATCTTGAGCCCGCCCTGGTGTGCAGCCCAGGCAAGTTGTGCGCACCAAGGCACCCACCCTGGCCAAGGTGGGTCACGGGGTGGGTCCTAGGGTGGGTAACGGGGTGGGTACTAAGGTGCGTGCCAAGGTGGGTCATAGGGTGGGTGCCAAGGTGGGCACCAGGGTGGGTGTGCACCAACCCTAGCCAGGGTAGGTCACGGGGTGGTTGTCGGGGTGGGCGTCAAGGAGCCAAGGTGGGTGGCAAGTAGCCAAGTTGCGTGCCAAGGTGGGTGTCGGGGTGGGTGCCAAGGATCCAAGGTGGGTGCCAAGGAACCAAGGTGGGTGTCTGGGTGGGTGCCGAGGTGGGAGCCAGGGTGGGTCCCAAGGTGAGTGCAAAGGTGGGTGCCAGGGTCAAGGTGAGTGCCAATGTGGGTTCCAAGGTGCCAGGGTCAGGGTGAGTGCCAATGTGGGTTCAAAGGTGCTAAGTTGGGTGCGAGGTTGGGTGCGAGGGTGGGTGGGTGCCAAGGTGTGCTAGGTGGAAGCCCGGGTGGGTCGGCATCCCATGGGTGTCGAGTTGGGTGCCTGATGGGTGCTTCTTGTCAAGTTTTAGTCGTCGGGACTCATTTCGAGCCTTAGAGGTCGTTTCTTGTCCGGTTGCCCTGTCTTCGACCTGGGAACCCAATTTTGGTCCTCGGGTCCCATTTTTTTTTGTCTCGCATCCCACTTTTGGCCTGTGGCCTTTTCGGGGTCGATTCTCGTTTTGGGCATCAGAGCATGTTTCTTCTCCTAAAACCCAATATTTGTTTATTAAGTCTCGGAACACATTTTTGTTCTCGTGGACCCATCATGGGTCTTGGAACGCATTTGTGGTCCTTGGGTCCCATTTTGCATCCCGAAACTTGTGTTTTGGTGCTTGATCCCTATTTTGGGTGCCCACCTTGCACCAAGTGCGCACCCGGGGCAAACCGAGCGCCTTGGTGCACCGGGGCAAGATCGAGCGTGCACCCGAGGCGCCCCGAACATGCACCAAGGTGCACTCGGCCCACATGTGAGCGCAGGTCGTTGCGCCCGAGGTGGTGTGTGGGCACCGCGTTGCAGACGGGACACTGCACGCACACGACGCCCCCTCCAGGTGCACGCACGTAGGCCGGGCCGGGTGCACACCCGACGCCCTAGCAAGGTGCGCGCACCCGGGCAGGGCTCACACTTGGCGAACGGGGCGCACTTCGCGAGGGAGGGTGTGCACCTCGACGGGGGTGGGTGGCCGGGGTGGATTCGCACGTGGGTCGCGGTTTGCTAAGTACACACTGCGACAAGCTCATAACGGGTGCGATCATACCAGCGTTAGTGCACCGGATCCCATCAGAACTCCGCAGTTAAGCGCGCTTGGGCCGGAGTAGTACTGGGATGGGTGACCTCCCGGGAAGTCCCGGTGTTGCACCCTTTTTTAGTTTTTCGCCGGGCGTCGCAATGCTATTTGAATAAACCTTTTGCCCGTTTGCGTTCTCGTCGGGGCCGGGCCGGGCCGGGGTGCGCTGCCCGCACTACCGCGCGCGCGGGGGCGACACCGAGCGCGCACCCGAGGCGCCCCGAGCACACAGGCCACGGTGCAACCCGGGCGTTGTGCGCGCACCCCGGTGCGCCCGAGGTGCTGCGCGCGCACCCAGGTGAAATCGGTGTGCACCTCGGCCAGTGCGCGCTCGGTCGAGTCGCGCACGTTGGCCAAGGTGCACGGTGATGTTTCTTACTCTAAGGTTCCGCACCAGACGCCCGGGACAGGTGAGCGAAGCTGGGCGGGGCCGGGTGCGCGGCCGGGGCAGGTGCACGCAGCTGGAGAGAGCTTTGGAGCACACTTCGGAGCGCACCAATGATGCGCTCCATTCAAAAGTTTCCTGAAAAGGCAAAAAAAGTTGAGATTATAGAATTTCCCACTTGAGAGATTGTAAAAAAAAAAAATTTAAAATGAAGGAAACGCGGGTGCCAAGGTGTGCGCAGCCCAGCCAAGGTGTGCGCACCAAGGCGCCCACCCTGGCGAAGGTGCACGCAAGGTGCGCACCCGAGGCAAACCGGACAATTAACCCAACTTTCGACTTCGCGCGCACCTTGGAGCGCACTTCGGAGCGCTCCTTGGTGCGCACCAATCTTGGGCACCTCGGAGTGCACCATGGCGCCCACCAAGGTGCGCACCCGGGGCAAACCGAGCTCCGACTTCGTGCGCACCTTGGAGCGCACGAAAGGTGCGCACCATGGCGCCCACCAAGGTGCGCAGCCCAGCCAAGGCGTGCGCATCAAGGTGCGCACCCTGGCGAAGGTGCGCACCCGGGGCAAACCGAGCTCCGACTTCGTGCGCACCTTGGAGCGCACAAAAGGTGCGCAACCCAGCCAAGGTGTGCGCACCCCGGTCAAACCGAGCTCCGAATCGTGCGCACCAGAGGTGCACGCCATCGTGCGCACCTTGGAGCACACTTCGGAGCCCTCCTTGGTGCGCGCCGATGTTGCGCACCTCGGAGCGCACCCGGGGAAAACAATGCAATTAACCCGACTTTCGACTTCGTGGGCACCTCGGAGCGCTCTCGGGTTCGCACCTCGGAGCACACCGAGGTGCGCACCTTTGATGCGCTGCCTTCACCAATTTCCAGAAAAGGCAAGAAAACATTGAGAAGGTGTGCGCACCGAGGTGCCCACCCTGGCGAAGGTGCACGCGAGGTGCGCACCCGGGGCAAACCGGGCTCCGACTTCGTGCACGCCGCACCTTGGAGCACACTTCGGAGCGCTCCTTGGTGCGCACCAGGGCGCGCAACCCAGCCGAGGTGCCCACCCCGGCGAAGGTGCACGCGAGGTGCGCACCCGGGGCAAACCGGGCTCCGACTTCGTGCACGCCATGGTGCCCACCGCGGCGAAGGTGCACGCGAGGTGCGCACCCGGGGCAAACCGGGCTCCGACTTCGTGCACGCCGCACCTTGGAGCACACTTCGGAGCGCTCCTTGGTGCGCACCATGGTGCCCACCAGGGCGCGCAACCCCGCCGAAGGTGCACGCGAGGTGCGCACCCGGGGCAAACCGGGCTCCGACTTCGTGCACGCCGCACCTTGGAGCACACTTCGGAGCGCTCCTTGGTGCGCACCATGGTGCCCACCAGGGCGCGCAACCCCGCCGAAGGTGCACGCGAGGTGCGCACCCGGGGCAAACCGGGCTCCGACTTCGTGCACGCCATGGTGCGCACCGCGGCGAAGGTGCGCACCCGGGGCAAACCGGGCTCCGACTTCGTGCACGCCGCACCTTGGAGCACACTTCGGAGCGCTCCTTGGTGCGCACCAGGGCGCGCAACCCAGCCGAGGTGCCCACCCCGGCGAAGGTGCACGCGAGGTGCGTACCCGGGGCAAACCGGGCTCCGACTTCGTGCACGCCGCACCTTGGAGCACACTTCGGAGCGCTCCTTGGTGCGCACCATGGTGCCCACCAGGCCGCGCAACCCAGCCAAGGTGTGCGCACCAAGGTGCACGCGAGGTGCGCACCCGGGGCAAACCGGGGTCCGACTTCGTGCACGCCGCACCTTGGAGCACACATCGGGGCGCTCCCGGGTTCGCACCGGCGTTGCGCACCGTGGTGGGCACCTCGGAGCACACCAAGGTGGGCAGCGAGGTGCGCACCTTTGATGCGATGCCTTCACTAATTTCCATAAAAGGCAAAAAAAAAACGAGATTTTAAAATTTCCGTTTTGAAAGATAGTGAGAAAAAGGGAATGCTGGTGCCATCTTGAGCCCGCCCTGGTGCGCAGCCCAGCCAAGGTGTGCGCACCAAGGTGCCCACCCTGGCGAAGGTGCGCGCCCGGGCAATTAACCCAACTTCCAACTTCGCGCGCGCCAGGGTGGGAGCGCACCCAACAACCGGGCCTGGGAAGAGCCAATGCGAGAAACCCCACCAAACGCTCTGACAAAAAAAGAGGGGGCGCTCCAGTAACCCCGCTTCGGAGCGCACCCTGGGCAAACCCAGCCAAGGTGCCCACCCCGGCCAAGGTGCAGGCGAGGTGCGCACCCGGGGCAAACCGGGCTCCGACAACGTGCACGCCGCACCTTGGAGCACACTTCGTAGCGCTCCCGGGTGCGCACCTCAGAGCACACCAAGGTGGGCAGCGAGGTGCGCACCTTTGATGCGCTGCCTTCACTAATTTCCAGAAAAGGCAAAAAAAAAAGGAGATTTTAAAATTTCCGTTTTGAAAGATAGTGAAAAAAACGGAACGCGCGTGCCATCTTGAGCCCGCCCTGGTGCGCAGCCCAGGTAAGGTGCCCACCCTGGCAAAGGTGCGCACCCGGGCAATTAACCCTACTTCCGACTTCGTGCGCGCCAGGGTGGCAACCGGGCCTCGGAAGAGCCAATGCGAGAAACCCCACCAAACGCTCCGACAAAAAAAGAGGCGGCGCTCCAATAACCCCGCTTCGGAGCGCAGCCGGGGCAAACCCAGCCAAGGTGCCCACCCCGACGAAGGTGCACGCGAGGTGCGCACCCGGGGCAAACCGGGCTCCGACAACGTGCACGCAGCACCTTGGAGCACACTTCGAAGCACTCCCGGGTGCCCACCGGCGTTGCGCACCGTGGTGGGCAGCGAGGTGCGCACCTTTGATGCGCTGCCTTCACTAATTTCCAGAAAAAGGCAAAAAAAAATGAGATTTTAAAATTTCCGTTTTGAAAGATAGTGAAAAAAAAGGAACGCGGGTGCCATCTTGAGCCCGCCCTGGTGCGCAGCCCAGGCAAGGCATGCGCACCAAGGTGCCCACCCGAGGTGCACACCCGGGGCAAACCGGGCTCCGACTTCGTGCAGGCCGCACCTTGGAGCACACTTCGGAGCGCTCCTTGGTGCGCACCATGGTGCCCACCAGGGCGCGCAACCCAGCCAAGGTCTGCACACTAAGGTGCCCACCCCGGCGAAGGTGCACGCGAGGTGCGCACCCGGGGCAAACCGGGCTCCGACTTCGTGCACGCCATGGTGCCCACCGCGGCGAAGGTGCACGCGAGGTGCGCACCCGGGGCAAACCGGGCTCCGACTTCGTGCACGCCGCACCTTGGAGCACACTTCGGAGCGCTCCTTGGTGCGCACCATGGTGCCCACCAGGGCGCGCAACCCAGCCAAGGTGTGCGCACCAAGGTGCACGCGAGGTGCGCACCCGGGGCAAACCGGGGTCCGACTTCGTGCACGCCGCACCTTGGAGCACACATCGGAGCGCTCCCAGGTTCGCACCAGCGTTGCGCACCTTTGATGCGCTGCCTTCACTAATTTCCAGAAAAGGCAAAAAAAAACGATATTTTAAAATTTCCGTTCTGAAAGATAGTGAAAAAAACGGAACGCGGGTGCCATCTTGAGCCCTTCCTGGTGCGCAGCCCAGGCAAGTTGTGCGCACCAAGGTGCCCACCCTGGCGGAGGTGCGCGCCCGGGGCAAACCGGGCTCCGACTTCGTGCACTGCATGGTGCCCACCAAGGCGCGCAACCCAGCCAAGGTGCCCACCGCAGCGAAGGTGCACGCGAGGTGCACACCCGGGGCAAACCGGGCTCCGACTTCGTGCACGCCGCACCTTGGAGCACACTTCAGAGCGCTCCTTGGTGCGCACCAGGGCGCGCAACCCAGCCGAGGTGCCCACCCCGGCGAAGGTGCACGCGAGGTGCGCACCCGGGGCAAACCGGGCTCCGACTTCGTGCACGCCATGGTGCCCACCGCGGCGAAGGTGCGCACCCGGGGCAAACCGGGCTCCGACTTCGTGCACGCCGCACCTTGGAGCACACTTCGGAGCGCTCCTTGGTGCGCACCATGGTGCCCACCAGGCCGCGCAACCCAGCCAAGGTGTGCGCACCAAGGTGCACGCGAGGTGCGCACCCGGGGCAAACCGGGGTCCGACTTCGTGCACGCCGCACCTTGGAGCACACATCGGGGCGCTCCCGGGTTCGCACCGGCGTTGCGCACCGTGGTGGGCACCTCGGAGCACACCAAGGTGGGCAGCGAGGTGCGCACCTTTGATGCGATGCCTTCACTAATTTCCATAAAAGGCAAAAAAAAAACGAGATTTTAAAATTTCCGTTTTGAAAGATAGTGAGAAAAAGGGAATGCTGGTGCCATCTTGAGCCCGCCCTGGTGCGCAGCCCAGCCAAGGTTTGCGCACCAAGGTGCCCACCCTGGCGAAGGTGCGCGCCCGGGCAATTAACCCAACTTCCAACTTCGCGCGCGCCAGGGTGGGAGCGCACCCAACAACCGGGCCTGGGAAGAGCCAATGCGAGAAACCCCACCAAACTCTCTGACAAAAAAAGAGGGGGCGCTCCAGTAACCCCGCTTCGGAGCGCACCCTGGGCAAACCCAGCCAAGGTGCCCACCCCGGCCAAGGTGCAGGCGAGGTGCGCACCCGGGGCAAACCGGGCTCCGACAACGTGCACGCCGCACCTTGGAGCACACTTCGTAGCGCTCCCGGGTGCGCACCTCAGAGCACACCAAGGTGGGCAGCGAGGTGCGCACCTTTGATGCGCTGCCTTCACTAATTTCCAGAAAAGGCAAAAAAAAAAGGAGATTTTAAAATTTCCGTTTTGAAAGATAGTGAAAAAAACGGAACGCGCGTGCCATCTTGAGCCCGCCCTGGTGCGCAGCCCAGGTAAGGTGCCACCCTGGCAAAGGTGCGCACCCGGGCAATTAACCCTACTTCCGACTTCGTGCGCGCCAGGGTGGCAACCGGGCCTCGGAAGAGCCAATGCGAGAAACCCCACCAAACGCTCCGACAAAAAAAGAGGCGGCGCTCCAATAACCCCGCTTCGGAGCGCAGCCGGGGCAAACCAAGCCAAGGTGCCCACCCCGACGAAGGTGCACGCGAGGTGCGCACCCGGGGCAAACCGGGCTCCGACAACGTGCACGCAGCACCTTGGAGCACACTTCGAAGCACTCCCGGGTGCCCACCGGCGTTGCGCACCGTGGTGGGCAGCGAGGTGCGCACCTTTGATGCGCTGCCTTCACTAATTTCCAGAAAAAGGCAAAAAAAAATGAGATTTTAAAATTTCCGTTTTGAAAGATAGTGAAAAAAAAGGAACGCGGGTGCCATCTTGAGCCCGCCCTGGTGCGCAGCCCAGGCAAGGCATGCGCACCAAGGTGCCCACCCGAGGTGCACACCCGGGGCAAACCGGGCTCCGACTTCGTGCAGGCCGCACCTTGGAGCACACTTCGGAGCGCTCCTTGGTGCGCACCATGGTGCCCACCAGGGCGCACCCGAGGCAAACCGGGCTCCGACTTCGTGCACGCCGCACCTTGGAGCACACATCGGAGCGCTCCCAGGTTCGCACCAGCGTTGCGCACCTTTGATGCGCTGCCTTCACTAATTTCCAGAAAAGGCAAAAAAAAACGATATTTTAAAATTTCCGTTCTGAAAGATAGTGAAAAAAACGGAACGCGGGTGCCATCTTGAGCCCTTCCTGATGCGCAGCCCAGGCAAGTTGTGCGCACCAAGGTGCCCACCCTGGCGGAGGTGCGCGCCCGGGGCAAACCGGGCTCCGACTTCGTGCACTGCATGGTGCCCACCAAGGCGCGCAACCCAGCCAAGGTGCCCACCGCAGCGAAGGTGCACGCGAGGTGCGCACCCGAGGTGCACACCCGGGGCAAACCGGGCTCCGACTTCGTGCACGCCGCACCTTGGAGCACACTTCAGAGCGCTCCTTGGTACGCACCAGGGCGCGCAACCCAGCCAAGGTGCTCACCCCGGCGAAGGTGCACGCGAGGTGCGCACCCGGGGCAAACCGGGCTCGGACTTCGTGCACGCCGCACCTTGGAGCACACATCGGAGCGCTCCCGGGTTCGCACCAGCATTGCGCACCTTTGATGCGCTGCCTTCACTAATTTCCAGAAAAGGCAAAAAAAAGAAAAAAATGAGATTTTAAAATTTCCGTTTTGAAAGATAGTGAAAAAAACGGAACGCGGGTGCCATCTTGAGCCCGCCCTGGTGTGCAGCCCAGGCAAGTTGTGCGCACCAAGGCACCCACCCTGGCCAAGGTGGGTCACGGGGTGGGTCCTAGGGTGGGTAACGGGGTGGGTACTAAGGTGCGTGCCAAGGTGGGTCATAGGGTGGGTGCCAAGGTGGGCACCAGGGTGGGTGTGCACCAACCCTAGCCAGGGTAGGTCACGGGGTGGTTGTCGGGGTGGGCGTCAAGGAGCCAAGGTGGGTGGCAAGTAGCCAAGTTGCGTGCCAAGGTGGGTGTCGGGGTGGGTGCCAAGGATCCAAGGTGGGTGCCAAGGAACCAAGGTGGGTGTCTGGGTGGGTGCCGAGGTGGGAGCCAGGGTGGGTCCCAAGGTGAGTGCAAAGGTGGGTGCCAGGGTCAAGGTGAGTGCCAATGTGGGTTCCAAGGTGCCAGGGTCAGGGTGAGTGCCAATGTGGGTTCAAAGGTGCTAAGTTGGGTGCGAGGTTGGGTGCGAGGGTGGGTGGGTGCCAAGGTGTGCTAGGTGGAAGCCCGGGTGGGTCGGCATCCCATGGGTGTCGAGTTGGGTGCCTGATGGGTGCTTCTTGTCAAGTTTTAGTCGTCGGGACTCATTTCGAGCCTTAGAGGTCGTTTCTTGTCCGGTTGCCCTGTCTTCGACCTGGGAACCCAATTTTGGTCCTCGGGTCCCATTTTTTTTTGTCTCGCATCCCACTTTTGGCCTGTGGCCTTTTCGGGGTCGATTCTCGTTTTGGGCATCAGAGCATGTTTCTTCTCCTAAAACCCAATATTTGTTTATTAAGTCTCGGAACACATTTTTGTTCTCGTGGACCCATCATGGGTCTTGGAACGCATTTGTGGTCCTTGGGTCCCATTTTGCATCCCGAAACTTGTGTTTTGGTGCTTGATCCCTATTTTGGGTGCCCACCTTGCACCAAGTGCGCACCCGGGGCAAACCGAGCGCCTTGGTGCACCGGGGCAAGATCGAGCGTGCACCCGAGGCGCCCCGAACATGCACCAAGGTGCACTCGGCCCACATGTGAGCGCAGGTCGTTGCGCCCGAGGTGGTGTGTGGGCACCGCGTTGCAGACGGGACACTGCACGCACACGACGCCCCCTCCAGGTGCACGCACGTAGGCCGGGCCGGGTGCACACCCGACGCCCTAGCAAGGTGCGCGCACCCGGGCAGGGCTCACACTTGGCGAACGGGGCGCACTTCGCGAGGGAGGGTGTGCACCTCGACGGGGGTGGGTGGCCGGGGTGGATTCGCACGTGGGTCGCGGTTTGCTAAGTACACACTGCGACAAGCTCATAACGGGTGCGATCATACCAGCGTTAGTGCACCGGATCCCATCAGAACTCCGCAGTTAAGCGCGCTTGGGCCGGAGTAGTACTGGGATGGGTGACCTCCCGGGAAGTCCCGGTGTTGCACCCTTTTTTAGTTTTTCGCCGGGCGTCGCAATGCTATTTGAATAAACCTTTTGCCCGTTTGCGTTCTCGTCGGGGCCGGGCCGGGCCGGGGTGCGCTGCCCGCACTACCGCGCGCGCGGGGGCGACACCGAGCGCGCACCCGAGGCGCCCCGAGCACACAGGCCACGGTGCAACCCGGGCGTTGTGCGCGCACCCCGGTGCGCCCGAGGTGCTGCGCGCGCACCCAGGTGAAATCGGTGTGCACCTCGGCCAGTGCGCGCTCGGTCGAGTCGCGCACGTTGGCCAAGGTGCACGGTGATGTTTCTTACTCTAAGGTTCCGCACCAGACGCCCGGGACAGGTGAGCGAAGCTGGGCGGGGCCGGGTGCGCGGCCGGGGCAGGTGCACGCAGCTGGAGAGAGCTTTGGAGCACACTTCGGAGCGCACCAATGATGCGCTCCATTCAAAAGTTTCCTGAAAAGGCAAAAAAAGTTGAGATTATAGAATTTCCCACTTGAGAGATTGTAAAAAAAAAAAATTTAAAATGAAGGAAACGCGGGTGCCAAGGTGTGCGCAGCCCAGCCAAGGTGTGCGCACCAAGGCGCCCACCCTGGCGAAGGTGCACGCAAGGTGCGCACCCGAGGCAAACCGGACAATTAACCCAACTTTCGACTTCGCGCGCACCTTGGAGCGCACTTCGGAGCGCTCCTTGGTGCGCACCAATCTTGGGCACCTCGGAGTGCACCATGGCGCCCACCAAGGTGCGCACCCGGGGCAAACCGAGCTCCGACTTCGTGCGCACCTTGGAGCGCACGAAAGGTGCGCACCATGGCGCCCACCAAGGTGCGCAGCCCAGCCAAGGCGTGCGCATCAAGGTGCGCACCCTGGCGAAGGTGCGCACCCGGGGCAAACCGAGCTCCGACTTCGTGCGCACCTTGGAGCGCACAAAAGGTGCGCAACCCAGCCAAGGTGTGCGCACCCCGGTCAAACCGAGCTCCGAATCGTGCGCACCAGAGGTGCACGCCATCGTGCGCACCTTGGAGCACACTTCGGAGCCCTCCTTGGTGCGCGCCGATGTTGCGCACCTCGGAGCGCACCCGGGGAAAACAATGCAATTAACCCGACTTTCGACTTCGTGGGCACCTCGGAGCGCTCTCGGGTTCGCACCTCGGAGCACACCGAGGTGCGCACCTTTGATGCGCTGCCTTCACCAATTTCCAGAAAAGGCAAGAAAACATTGAGAAGGTGTGCGCACCGAGGTGCCCACCCTGGCGAAGGTGCACGCGAGGTGCGCACCCGGGGCAAACCGGGCTCCGACTTCGTGCACGCCGCACCTTGGAGCACACTTCGGAGCGCTCCTTGGTGCGCACCAGGGCGCGCAACCCAGCCGAGGTGCCCACCCCGGCGAAGGTGCACGCGAGGTGCGCACCCGGGGCAAACCGGGCTCCGACTTCGTGCACGCCATGGTGCCCACCGCGGCGAAGGTGCACGCGAGGTGCGCACCCGGGGCAAACCGGGCTCCGACTTCGTGCACGCCGCACCTTGGAGCACACTTCGGAGCGCTCCTTGGTGCGCACCATGGTGCCCACCAGGGCGCGCAACCCCGCCGAAGGTGCACGCGAGGTGCGCACCCGGGGCAAACCGGGCTCCGACTTCGTGCACGCCGCACCTTGGAGCACACTTCGGAGCGCTCCTTGGTGCGCACCATGGTGCCCACCAGGGCGCGCAACCCCGCCGAAGGTGCACGCGAGGTGCGCACCCGGGGCAAACCGGGCTCCGACTTCGTGCACGCCATGGTGCGCACCGCGGCGAAGGTGCGCACCCGGGGCAAACCGGGCTCCGACTTCGTGCACGCCGCACCTTGGAGCACACTTCGGAGCGCTCCTTGGTGCGCACCAGGGCGCGCAACCCAGCCGAGGTGCCCACCCCGGCGAAGGTGCACGCGAGGTGCGTACCCGGGGCAAACCGGGCTCCGACTTCGTGCACGCCGCACCTTGGAGCACACTTCGGAGCGCTCCTTGGTGCGCACCATGGTGCCCACCAGGCCGCGCAACCCAGCCAAGGTGTGCGCACCAAGGTGCACGCGAGGTGCGCACCCGGGGCAAACCGGGGTCCGACTTCGTGCACGCCGCACCTTGGAGCACACATCGGGGCGCTCCCGGGTTCGCACCGGCGTTGCGCACCGTGGTGGGCACCTCGGAGCACACCAAGGTGGGCAGCGAGGTGCGCACCTTTGATGCGATGCCTTCACTAATTTCCATAAAAGGCAAAAAAAAAACGAGATTTTAAAATTTCCGTTTTGAAAGATAGTGAGAAAAAGGGAATGCTGGTGCCATCTTGAGCCCGCCCTGGTGCGCAGCCCAGCCAAGGTGTGCGCACCAAGGTGCCCACCCTGGCGAAGGTGCGCGCCCGGGCAATTAACCCAACTTCCAACTTCGCGCGCGCCAGGGTGGGAGCGCACCCAACAACCGGGCCTGGGAAGAGCCAATGCGAGAAACCCCACCAAACGCTCTGACAAAAAAAGAGGGGGCGCTCCAGTAACCCCGCTTCGGAGCGCACCCTGGGCAAACCCAGCCAAGGTGCCCACCCCGGCCAAGGTGCAGGCGAGGTGCGCACCCGGGGCAAACCGGGCTCCGACAACGTGCACGCCGCACCTTGGAGCACACTTCGTAGCGCTCCCGGGTGCGCACCTCAGAGCACACCAAGGTGGGCAGCGAGGTGCGCACCTTTGATGCGCTGCCTTCACTAATTTCCAGAAAAGGCAAAAAAAAAAGGAGATTTTAAAATTTCCGTTTTGAAAGATAGTGAAAAAAACGGAACGCGCGTGCCATCTTGAGCCCGCCCTGGTGCGCAGCCCAGGTAAGGTGCCCACCCTGGCAAAGGTGCGCACCCGGGCAATTAACCCTACTTCCGACTTCGTGCGCGCCAGGGTGGCAACCGGGCCTCGGAAGAGCCAATGCGAGAAACCCCACCAAACGCTCCGACAAAAAAAGAGGCGGCGCTCCAATAACCCCGCTTCGGAGCGCAGCCGGGGCAAACCCAGCCAAGGTGCCCACCCCGACGAAGGTGCACGCGAGGTGCGCACCCGGGGCAAACCGGGCTCCGACAACGTGCACGCAGCACCTTGGAGCACACTTCGAAGCACTCCCGGGTGCCCACCGGCGTTGCGCACCGTGGTGGGCAGCGAGGTGCGCACCTTTGATGCGCTGCCTTCACTAATTTCCAGAAAAAGGCAAAAAAAAATGAGATTTTAAAATTTCCGTTTTGAAAGATAGTGAAAAAAAAGGAACGCGGGTGCCATCTTGAGCCCGCCCTGGTGCGCAGCCCAGGCAAGGCATGCGCACCAAGGTGCCCACCCGAGGTGCACACCCGGGGCAAACCGGGCTCCGACTTCGTGCAGGCCGCACCTTGGAGCACACTTCGGAGCGCTCCTTGGTGCGCACCATGGTGCCCACCAGGGCGCGCAACCCAGCCAAGGTCTGCACACTAAGGTGCCCACCCCGGCGAAGGTGCACGCGAGGTGCGCACCCGGGGCAAACCGGGCTCCGACTTCGTGCACGCCATGGTGCCCACCGCGGCGAAGGTGCACGCGAGGTGCGCACCCGGGGCAAACCGGGCTCCGACTTCGTGCACGCCGCACCTTGGAGCACACTTCGGAGCGCTCCTTGGTGCGCACCATGGTGCCCACCAGGGCGCGCAACCCAGCCAAGGTGTGCGCACCAAGGTGCACGCGAGGTGCGCACCCGGGGCAAACCGGGGTCCGACTTCGTGCACGCCGCACCTTGGAGCACACATCGGAGCGCTCCCAGGTTCGCACCAGCGTTGCGCACCTTTGATGCGCTGCCTTCACTAATTTCCAGAAAAGGCAAAAAAAAACGATATTTTAAAATTTCCGTTCTGAAAGATAGTGAAAAAAACGGAACGCGGGTGCCATCTTGAGCCCTTCCTGGTGCGCAGCCCAGGCAAGTTGTGCGCACCAAGGTGCCCACCCTGGCGGAGGTGCGCGCCCGGGGCAAACCGGGCTCCGACTTCGTGCACTGCATGGTGCCCACCAAGGCGCGCAACCCAGCCAAGGTGCCCACCGCAGCGAAGGTGCACGCGAGGTGCACACCCGGGGCAAACCGGGCTCCGACTTCGTGCACGCCGCACCTTGGAGCACACTTCAGAGCGCTCCTTGGTGCGCACCAGGGCGCGCAACCCAGCCGAGGTGCCCACCCCGGCGAAGGTGCACGCGAGGTGCGCACCCGGGGCAAACCGGGCTCCGACTTCGTGCACGCCATGGTGCCCACCGCGGCGAAGGTGCGCACCCGGGGCAAACCGGGCTCCGACTTCGTGCACGCCGCACCTTGGAGCACACTTCGGAGCGCTCCTTGGTGCGCACCATGGTGCCCACCAGGCCGCGCAACCCAGCCAAGGTGTGCGCACCAAGGTGCACGCGAGGTGCGCACCCGGGGCAAACCGGGGTCCGACTTCGTGCACGTCGCACCTTGGAGCACACATCGGGGCGCTCCCGGGTTCGCACCGGCGTTGCGCACCGTGGTGGGCACCTCGGAGCACACCAAGGTGGGCAGCGAGGTGCGCACCTTTGATGCGATGCCTTCACTAATTTCCATAAAAGGCAAAAAAAAAACGAGATTTTAAAATTTCCGTTTTGAAAGATAGTGAGAAAAAGGGAATGCTGGTGCCATCTTGAGCCCGCCCTGGTGCGCAGCCCAGCCAAGGTTTGCGCACCAAGGTGCCCACCCTGGCGAAGGTGCGCGCCCGGGCAATTAACCCAACTTCCAACTTCGCGCGCGCCAGGGTGGGAGCGCACCCAACAACCGGGCCTGGGAAGAGCCAATGCGAGAAACCCCACCAAACTCTCTGACAAAAAAAGAGGGGGCGCTCCAGTAACCCCGCTTCGGAGCGCACCCTGGGCAAACCCAGCCAAGGTGCCCACCCCGGCCAAGGTGCAGGCGAGGTGCGCACCCGGGGCAAACCGGGCTCCGACAACGTGCACGCCGCACCTTGGAGCACACTTCGTAGCGCTCCCGGGTGCGCACCTCAGAGCACACCAAGGTGGGCAGCGAGGTGCGCACCTTTGATGCGCTGCCTTCACTAATTTCCAGAAAAGGCAAAAAAAAAAGGAGATTTTAAAATTTCCGTTTTGAAAGATAGTGAAAAAAACGGAACGCGCGTGCCATCTTGAGCCCGCCCTGGTGCGCAGCCCAGGTAAGGTGCCACCCTGGCAAAGGTGCGCACCCGGGCAATTAACCCTACTTCCGACTTCGTGCGCGCCAGGGTGGCAACCGGGCCTCGGAAGAGCCAATGCGAGAAACCCCACCAAACGCTCCGACAAAAAAAGAGGCGGCGCTCCAATAACCCCGCTTCGGAGCGCAGCCGGGGCAAACCAAGCCAAGGTGCCCACCCCGACGAAGGTGCACGCGAGGTGCGCACCCGGGGCAAACCGGGCTCCGACAACGTGCACGCAGCACCTTGGAGCACACTTCGAAGCACTCCCGGGTGCCCACCGGCGTTGCGCACCGTGGTGGGCAGCGAGGTGCGCACCTTTGATGCGCTGCCTTCACTAATTTCCAGAAAAAGGCAAAAAAAAATGAGATTTTAAAATTTCCGTTTTGAAAGATAGTGAAAAAAAAGGAACGCGGGTGCCATCTTGAGCCCGCCCTGGTGCGCAGCCCAGGCAAGGCATGCGCACCAAGGTGCCCACCCGAGGTGCACACCCGGGGCAAACCGGGCTCCGACTTCGTGCAGGCCGCACCTTGGAGCACACTTCGGAGCGCTCCTTGGTGCGCACCATGGTGCCCACCAGGGCGCACCCGAGGCAAACCGGGCTCCGACTTCGTGCACGCCGCACCTTGGAGCACACATCGGAGCGCTCCCAGGTTCGCACCAGCGTTGCGCACCTTTGATGCGCTGCCTTCACTAATTTCCAGAAAAGGCAAAAAAAAACGATATTTTAAAATTTCCGTTCTGAAAGATAGTGAAAAAAACGGAACGCGGGTGCCATCTTGAGCCCTTCCTGATGCGCAGCCCAGGCAAGTTGTGCGCACCAAGGTGCCCACCCTGGCGGAGGTGCGCGCCCGGGGCAAACCGGGCTCCGACTTCGTGCACTGCATGGTGCCCACCAAGGCGCGCAACCCAGCCAAGGTGCCCACCGCAGCGAAGGTGCACGCGAGGTGCGCACCCGAGGTGCACACCCGGGGCAAACCGGGCTCCGACTTCGTGCACGCCGCACCTTGGAGCACACTTCAGAGCGCTCCTTGGTACGCACCAGGGCGCGCAACCCAGCCAAGGTGCTCACCCCGGCGAAGGTGCACGCGAGGTGCGCACCCGGGGCAAACCGGGCTCGGACTTCGTGCACGCCGCACCTTGGAGCACACATCGGAGCGCTCCCGGGTTCGCACCAGCATTGCGCACCTTTGATGCGCTGCCTTCACTAATTTCCAGAAAAGGCAAAAAAAAGAAAAAAATGAGATTTTAAAATTTCCGTTTTGAAAGATAGTGAAAAAAACGGAACGCGGGTGCCATCTTGAGCCCGCCCTGGTGTGCAGCCCAGGCAAGTTGTGCGCACCAAGGCACCCACCCTGGCCAAGGTGGGTCACGGGGTGGGTCCTAGGGTGGGTAACGGGGTGGGTACTAAGGTGCGTGCCAAGGTGGGTCATAGGGTGGGTGCCAAGGTGGGCACCAGGGTGGGTGTGCACCAACCCTAGCCAGGGTAGGTCACGGGGTGGTTGTCGGGGTGGGCGTCAAGGAGCCAAGGTGGGTGGCAAGTAGCCAAGTTGCGTGCCAAGGTGGGTGTCGGGGTGGGTGCCAAGGATCCAAGGTGGGTGCCAAGGAACCAAGGTGGGTGTCTGGGTGGGTGCCGAGGTGGGAGCCAGGGTGGGTCCCAAGGTGAGTGCAAAGGTGGGTGCCAGGGTCAAGGTGAGTGCCAATGTGGGTTCCAAGGTGCCAGGGTCAGGGTGAGTGCCAATGTGGGTTCAAAGGTGCTAAGTTGGGTGCGAGGTTGGGTGCGAGGGTGGGTGGGTGCCAAGGTGTGCTAGGTGGAAGCCCGGGTGGGTCGGCATCCCATGGGTGTCGAGTTGGGTGCCTGATGGGTGCTTCTTGTCAAGTTTTAGTCGTCGGGACTCATTTCGAGCCTTAGAGGTCGTTTCTTGTCCGGTTGCCCTGTCTTCGACCTGGGAACCCAATTTTGGTCCTCGGGTCCCATTTTTTTTTGTCTCGCATCCCACTTTTGGCCTGTGGCCTTTTCGGGGTCGATTCTCGTTTTGGGCATCAGAGCATGTTTCTTCTCCTAAAACCCAATATTTGTTTATTAAGTCTCGGAACACATTTTTGTTCTCGTGGACCCATCATGGGTCTTGGAACGCATTTGTGGTCCTTGGGTCCCATTTTGCATCCCGAAACTTGTGTTTTGGTGCTTGATCCCTATTTTGGGTGCCCACCTTGCACCAAGTGCGCACCCGGGGCAAACCGAGCGCCTTGGTGCACCGGGGCAAGATCGAGCGTGCACCCGAGGCGCCCCGAACATGCACCAAGGTGCACTCGGCCCACATGTGAGCGCAGGTCGTTGCGCCCGAGGTGGTGTGTGGGCACCGCGTTGCAGACGGGACACTGCACGCACACGACGCCCCCTCCAGGTGCACGCACGTAGGCCGGGCCGGGTGCACACCCGACGCCCTAGCAAGGTGCGCGCACCCGGGCAGGGCTCACACTTGGCGAACGGGGCGCACTTCGCGAGGGAGGGTGTGCACCTCGACGGGGGTGGGTGGCCGGGGTGGATTCGCACGTGGGTCGCGGTTTGCTAAGTACACACTGCGACAAGCTCATAACGGGTGCGATCATACCAGCGTTAGTGCACCGGATCCCATCAGAACTCCGCAGTTAAGCGCGCTTGGGCCGGAGTAGTACTGGGATGGGTGACCTCCCGGGAAGTCCCGGTGTTGCACCCTTTTTTAGTTTTTCGCCGGGCGTCGCAATGCTATTTGAATAAACCTTTTGCCCGTTTGCGTTCTCGTCGGGGCCGGGCCGGGCCGGGGTGCGCTGCCCGCACTACCGCGCGCGCGGGGGCGACACCGAGCGCGCACCCGAGGCGCCCCGAGCACACAGGCCACGGTGCAACCCGGGCGTTGTGCGCGCACCCCGGTGCGCCCGAGGTGCTGCGCGCGCACCCAGGTGAAATCGGTGTGCACCTCGGCCAGTGCGCGCTCGGTCGAGTCGCGCACGTTGGCCAAGGTGCACGGTGATGTTTCTTACTCTAAGGTTCCGCACCAGACGCCCGGGACAGGTGAGCGAAGCTGGGCGGGGCCGGGTGCGCGGCCGGGGCAGGTGCACGCAGCTGGAGAGAGCTTTGGAGCACACTTCGGAGCGCACCAATGATGCGCTCCATTCAAAAGTTTCCTGAAAAGGCAAAAAAAGTTGAGATTATAGAATTTCCCACTTGAGAGATTGTAAAAAAAAAAAATTTAAAATGAAGGAAACGCGGGTGCCAAGGTGTGCGCAGCCCAGCCAAGGTGTGCGCACCAAGGCGCCCACCCTGGCGAAGGTGCACGCAAGGTGCGCACCCGAGGCAAACCGGACAATTAACCCAACTTTCGACTTCGCGCGCACCTTGGAGCGCACTTCGGAGCGCTCCTTGGTGCGCACCAATCTTGGGCACCTCGGAGTGCACCATGGCGCCCACCAAGGTGCGCACCCGGGGCAAACCGAGCTCCGACTTCGTGCGCACCTTGGAGCGCACGAAAGGTGCGCACCATGGCGCCCACCAAGGTGCGCAGCCCAGCCAAGGCGTGCGCATCAAGGTGCGCACCCTGGCGAAGGTGCGCACCCGGGGCAAACCGAGCTCCGACTTCGTGCGCACCTTGGAGCGCACAAAAGGTGCGCAACCCAGCCAAGGTGTGCGCACCCCGGTCAAACCGAGCTCCGAATCGTGCGCACCAGAGGTGCACGCCATCGTGCGCACCTTGGAGCACACTTCGGAGCCCTCCTTGGTGCGCGCCGATGTTGCGCACCTCGGAGCGCACCCGGGGAAAACAATGCAATTAACCCGACTTTCGACTTCGTGGGCACCTCGGAGCGCTCTCGGGTTCGCACCTCGGAGCACACCGAGGTGCGCACCTTTGATGCGCTGCCTTCACCAATTTCCAGAAAAGGCAAGAAAACATTGAGAAGGTGTGCGCACCGAGGTGCCCACCCTGGCGAAGGTGCACGCGAGGTGCGCACCCGGGGCAAACCGGGCTCCGACTTCGTGCACGCCGCACCTTGGAGCACACTTCGGAGCGCTCCTTGGTGCGCACCAGGGCGCGCAACCCAGCCGAGGTGCCCACCCCGGCGAAGGTGCACGCGAGGTGCGCACCCGGGGCAAACCGGGCTCCGACTTCGTGCACGCCATGGTGCCCACCGCGGCGAAGGTGCACGCGAGGTGCGCACCCGGGGCAAACCGGGCTCCGACTTCGTGCACGCCGCACCTTGGAGCACACTTCGGAGCGCTCCTTGGTGCGCACCATGGTGCCCACCAGGGCGCGCAACCCCGCCGAAGGTGCACGCGAGGTGCGCACCCGGGGCAAACCGGGCTCCGACTTCGTGCACGCCGCACCTTGGAGCACACTTCGGAGCGCTCCTTGGTGCGCACCATGGTGCCCACCAGGGCGCGCAACCCCGCCGAAGGTGCACGCGAGGTGCGCACCCGGGGCAAACCGGGCTCCGACTTCGTGCACGCCATGGTGCGCACCGCGGCGAAGGTGCGCACCCGGGGCAAACCGGGCTCCGACTTCGTGCACGCCGCACCTTGGAGCACACTTCGGAGCGCTCCTTGGTGCGCACCAGGGCGCGCAACCCAGCCGAGGTGCCCACCCCGGCGAAGGTGCACGCGAGGTGCGTACCCGGGGCAAACCGGGCTCCGACTTCGTGCACGCCGCACCTTGGAGCACACTTCGGAGCGCTCCTTGGTGCGCACCATGGTGCCCACCAGGCCGCGCAACCCAGCCAAGGTGTGCGCACCAAGGTGCACGCGAGGTGCGCACCCGGGGCAAACCGGGGTCCGACTTCGTGCACGCCGCACCTTGGAGCACACATCGGGGCGCTCCCGGGTTCGCACCGGCGTTGCGCACCGTGGTGGGCACCTCGGAGCACACCAAGGTGGGCAGCGAGGTGCGCACCTTTGATGCGATGCCTTCACTAATTTCCATAAAAGGCAAAAAAAAAACGAGATTTTAAAATTTCCGTTTTGAAAGATAGTGAGAAAAAGGGAATGCTGGTGCCATCTTGAGCCCGCCCTGGTGCGCAGCCCAGCCAAGGTGTGCGCACCAAGGTGCCCACCCTGGCGAAGGTGCGCGCCCGGGCAATTAACCCAACTTCCAACTTCGCGCGCGCCAGGGTGGGAGCGCACCCAACAACCGGGCCTGGGAAGAGCCAATGCGAGAAACCCCACCAAACGCTCTGACAAAAAAAGAGGGGGCGCTCCAGTAACCCCGCTTCGGAGCGCACCCTGGGCAAACCCAGCCAAGGTGCCCACCCCGGCCAAGGTGCAGGCGAGGTGCGCACCCGGGGCAAACCGGGCTCCGACAACGTGCACGCCGCACCTTGGAGCACACTTCGTAGCGCTCCCGGGTGCGCACCTCAGAGCACACCAAGGTGGGCAGCGAGGTGCGCACCTTTGATGCGCTGCCTTCACTAATTTCCAGAAAAGGCAAAAAAAAAAGGAGATTTTAAAATTTCCGTTTTGAAAGATAGTGAAAAAAACGGAACGCGCGTGCCATCTTGAGCCCGCCCTGGTGCGCAGCCCAGGTAAGGTGCCCACCCTGGCAAAGGTGCGCACCCGGGCAATTAACCCTACTTCCGACTTCGTGCGCGCCAGGGTGGCAACCGGGCCTCGGAAGAGCCAATGCGAGAAACCCCACCAAACGCTCCGACAAAAAAAGAGGCGGCGCTCCAATAACCCCGCTTCGGAGCGCAGCCGGGGCAAACCCAGCCAAGGTGCCCACCCCGACGAAGGTGCACGCGAGGTGCGCACCCGGGGCAAACCGGGCTCCGACAACGTGCACGCAGCACCTTGGAGCACACTTCGAAGCACTCCCGGGTGCCCACCGGCGTTGCGCACCGTGGTGGGCAGCGAGGTGCGCACCTTTGATGCGCTGCCTTCACTAATTTCCAGAAAAAGGCAAAAAAAAATGAGATTTTAAAATTTCCGTTTTGAAAGATAGTGAAAAAAAAGGAACGCGGGTGCCATCTTGAGCCCGCCCTGGTGCGCAGCCCAGGCAAGGCATGCGCACCAAGGTGCCCACCCGAGGTGCACACCCGGGGCAAACCGGGCTCCGACTTCGTGCAGGCCGCACCTTGGAGCACACTTCGGAGCGCTCCTTGGTGCGCACCATGGTGCCCACCAGGGCGCGCAACCCAGCCAAGGTCTGCACACTAAGGTGCCCACCCCGGCGAAGGTGCACGCGAGGTGCGCACCCGGGGCAAACCGGGCTCCGACTTCGTGCACGCCATGGTGCCCACCGCGGCGAAGGTGCACGCGAGGTGCGCACCCGGGGCAAACCGGGCTCCGACTTCGTGCACGCCGCACCTTGGAGCACACTTCGGAGCGCTCCTTGGTGCGCACCATGGTGCCCACCAGGGCGCGCAACCCAGCCAAGGTGTGCGCACCAAGGTGCACGCGAGGTGCGCACCCGGGGCAAACCGGGGTCCGACTTCGTGCACGCCGCACCTTGGAGCACACATCGGAGCGCTCCCAGGTTCGCACCAGCGTTGCGCACCTTTGATGCGCTGCCTTCACTAATTTCCAGAAAAGGCAAAAAAAAACGATATTTTAAAATTTCCGTTCTGAAAGATAGTGAAAAAAACGGAACGCGGGTGCCATCTTGAGCCCTTCCTGGTGCGCAGCCCAGGCAAGTTGTGCGCACCAAGGTGCCCACCCTGGCGGAGGTGCGCGCCCGGGGCAAACCGGGCTCCGACTTCGTGCACTGCATGGTGCCCACCAAGGCGCGCAACCCAGCCAAGGTGCCCACCGCAGCGAAGGTGCACGCGAGGTGCACACCCGGGGCAAACCGGGCTCCGACTTCGTGCACGCCGCACCTTGGAGCACACTTCAGAGCGCTCCTTGGTGCGCACCAGGGCGCGCAACCCAGCCGAGGTGCCCACCCCGGCGAAGGTGCACGCGAGGTGCGCACCCGGGGCAAACCGGGCTCCGACTTCGTGCACGCCATGGTGCCCACCGCGGCGAAGGTGCGCACCCGGGGCAAACCGGGCTCCGACTTCGTGCACGCCGCACCTTGGAGCACACTTCGGAGCGCTCCTTGGTGCGCACCATGGTGCCCACCAGGCCGCGCAACCCAGCCAAGGTGTGCGCACCAAGGTGCACGCGAGGTGCGCACCCGGGGCAAACCGGGGTCCGACTTCGTGCACGCCGCACCTTGGAGCACACATCGGGGCGCTCCCGGGTTCGCACCGGCGTTGCGCACCGTGGTGGGCACCTCGGAGCACACCAAGGTGGGCAGCGAGGTGCGCACCTTTGATGCGATGCCTTCACTAATTTCCATAAAAGGCAAAAAAAAAACGAGATTTTAAAATTTCCGTTTTGAAAGATAGTGAGAAAAAGGGAATGCTGGTGCCATCTTGAGCCCGCCCTGGTGCGCAGCCCAGCCAAGGTTTGCGCACCAAGGTGCCCACCCTGGCGAAGGTGCGCGCCCGGGCAATTAACCCAACTTCCAACTTCGCGCGCGCCAGGGTGGGAGCGCACCCAACAACCGGGCCTGGGAAGAGCCAATGCGAGAAACCCCACCAAACTCTCTGACAAAAAAAGAGGGGGCGCTCCAGTAACCCCGCTTCGGAGCGCACCCTGGGCAAACCCAGCCAAGGTGCCCACCCCGGCCAAGGTGCAGGCGAGGTGCGCACCCGGGGCAAACCGGGCTCCGACAACGTGCACGCCGCACCTTGGAGCACACTTCGTAGCGCTCCCGGGTGCGCACCTCAGAGCACACCAAGGTGGGCAGCGAGGTGCGCACCTTTGATGCGCTGCCTTCACTAATTTCCAGAAAAGGCAAAAAAAAAAGGAGATTTTAAAATTTCCGTTTTGAAAGATAGTGAAAAAAACGGAACGCGCGTGCCATCTTGAGCCCGCCCTGGTGCGCAGCCCAGGTAAGGTGCCACCCTGGCAAAGGTGCGCACCCGGGCAATTAACCCTACTTCCGACTTCGTGAACGCCAGGGTGGCAACCGGGCCTCGGAAGAGCCAATGCGAGAAACCCCACCAAACGCTCCGACAAAAAAAGAGGCGGCGCTCCAATAACCCCGCTTCGGAGCGCAGCCGGGGCAAACCAAGCCAAGGTGCCCACCCCGACGAAGGTGCACGCGAGGTGCGCACCCGGGGCAAACCGGGCTCCGACAACGTGCACGCAGCACCTTGGAGCACACTTCGAAGCACTCCCGGGTGCCCACCGGCGTTGCGCACCGTGGTGGGCAGCGAGGTGCGCACCTTTGATGCGCTGCCTTCACTAATTTCCAGAAAAAGGCAAAAAAAAATGAGATTTTAAAATTTCCGTTTTGAAAGATAGTGAAAAAAAAGGAACGCGGGTGCCATCTTGAGCCCGCCCTGGTGCGCAGCCCAGGCAAGGCATGCGCACCAAGGTGCCCACCCGAGGTGCACACCCGGGGCAAACCGGGCTCCGACTTCGTGCAGGCCGCACCTTGGAGCACACTTCGGAGCGCTCCTTGGTGCGCACCATGGTGCCCACCAGGGCGCACCCGAGGCAAACCGGGCTCCGACTTCGTGCACGCCGCACCTTGGAGCACACATCGGAGCGCTCCCAGGTTCGCACCAGCGTTGCGCACCTTTGATGCGCTGCCTTCACTAATTTCCAGAAAAGGCAAAAAAAAACGATATTTTAAAATTTCCGTTCTGAAAGATAGTGAAAAAAACGGAACGCGGGTGCCATCTTGAGCCCTTCCTGATGCGCAGCCCAGGCAAGTTGTGCGCACCAAGGTGCCCACCCTGGCGGAGGTGCGCGCCCGGGGCAAACCGGGCTCCGACTTCGTGCACTGCATGGTGCCCACCAAGGCGCGCAACCCAGCCAAGGTGCCCACCGCAGCGAAGGTGCACGCGAGGTGCGCACCCGAGGTGCACACCCGGGGCAAACCGGGCTCCGACTTCGTGCACGCCGCACCTTGGAGCACACTTCAGAGCGCTCCTTGGTACGCACCAGGGCGCGCAACCCAGCCAAGGTGCTCACCCCGGCGAAGGTGCACGCGAGGTGCGCACCCGGGGCAAACCGGGCTCGGACTTCGTGCACGCCGCACCTTGGAGCACACATCGGAGCGCTCCCGGGTTCGCACCAGCATTGCGCACCTTTGATGCGCTGCCTTCACTAATTTCCAGAAAAGGCAAAAAAAAGAAAAAAATGAGATTTTAAAATTTCCGTTTTGAAAGATAGTGAAAAAAACGGAACGCGGGTGCCATCTTGAGCCCGCCCTGGTGTGCAGCCCAGGCAAGTTGTGCGCACCAAGGCACCCACCCTGGCCAAGGTGGGTCACGGGGTGGGTCCTAGGGTGGGTAACGGGGTGGGTACTAAGGTGCGTGCCAAGGTGGGTCATAGGGTGGGTGCCAAGGTGGGCACCAGGGTGGGTGTGCACCAACCCTAGCCAGGGTAGGTCACGGGGTGGTTGTCGGGGTGGGCGTCAAGGAGCCAAGGTGGGTGGCAAGTAGCCAAGTTGCGTGCCAAGGTGGGTGTCGGGGTGGGTGCCAAGGATCCAAGGTGGGTGCCAAGGAACCAAGGTGGGTGTCTGGGTGGGTGCCGAGGTGGGAGCCAGGGTGGGTCCCAAGGTGAGTGCAAAGGTGGGTGCCAGGGTCAAGGTGAGTGCCAATGTGGGTTCCAAGGTGCCAGGGTCAGGGTGAGTGCCAATGTGGGTTCAAAGGTGCTAAGTTGGGTGCGAGGTTGGGTGCGAGGGTGGGTGGGTGCCAAGGTGTGCTAGGTGGAAGCCCGGGTGGGTCGGCATCCCATGGGTGTCGAGTTGGGTGCCTGATGGGTGCTTCTTGTCAAGTTTTAGTCGTCGGGACTCATTTCGAGCCTTAGAGGTCGTTTCTTGTCCGGTTGCCCTGTCTTCGACCTGGGAACCCAATTTTGGTCCTCGGGTCCCATTTTTTTTTGTCTCGCATCCCACTTTTGGCCTGTGGCCTTTTCGGGGTCGATTCTCGTTTTGGGCATCAGAGCATGTTTCTTCTCCTAAAACCCAATATTTGTTTATTAAGTCTCGGAACACATTTTTGTTCTCGTGGACCCATCATGGGTCTTGGAACGCATTTGTGGTCCTTGGGTCCCATTTTGCATCCCGAAACTTGTGTTTTGGTGCTTGATCCCTATTTTGGGTGCCCACCTTGCACCAAGTGCGCACCCGGGGCAAACCGAGCGCCTTGGTGCACCGGGGCAAGATCGAGCGTGCACCCGAGGCGCCCCGAACATGCACCAAGGTGCACTCGGCCCACATGTGAGCGCAGGTCGTTGCGCCCGAGGTGGTGTGTGGGCACCGCGTTGCAGACGGGACACTGCACGCACACGACGCCCCCTCCAGGTGCACGCACGTAGGCCGGGCCGGGTGCACACCCGACGCCCTAGCAAGGTGCGCGCACCCGGGCAGGGCTCACACTTGGCGAACGGGGCGCACTTCGCGAGGGAGGGTGTGCACCTCGACGGGGGTGGGTGGCCGGGGTGGATTCGCACGTGGGTCGCGGTTTGCTAAGTACACACTGCGACAAGCTCATAACGGGTGCGATCATACCAGCGTTAGTGCACCGGATCCCATCAGAACTCCGCAGTTAAGCGCGCTTGGGCCGGAGTAGTACTGGGATGGGTGACCTCCCGGGAAGTCCCGGTGTTGCACCCTTTTTTAGTTTTTCGCCGGGCGTCGCAATGCTATTTGAATAAACCTTTTGCCCGTTTGCGTTCTCGTCGGGGCCGGGCCGGGCCGGGGTGCGCTGCCCGCACTACCGCGCGCGCGGGGGCGACACCGAGCGCGCACCCGAGGCGCCCCGAGCACACAGGCCACGGTGCAACCCGGGCGTTGTGCGCGCACCCCGGTGCGCCCGAGGTGCTGCGCGCGCACCCAGGTGAAATCGGTGTGCACCTCGGCCAGTGCGCGCTCGGTCGAGTCGCGCACGTTGGCCAAGGTGCACGGTGATGTTTCTTACTCTAAGGTTCCGCACCAGACGCCCGGGACAGGTGAGCGAAGCTGGGCGGGGCCGGGTGCGCGGCCGGGGCAGGTGCACGCAGCTGGAGAGAGCTTTGGAGCACACTTCGGAGCGCACCAATGATGCGCTCCATTCAAAAGTTTCCTGAAAAGGCAAAAAAAGTTGAGATTATAGAATTTCCCACTTGAGAGATTGTAAAAAAAAAAAATTTAAAATGAAGGAAACGCGGGTGCCAAGGTGTGCGCAGCCCAGCCAAGGTGTGCGCACCAAGGCGCCCACCCTGGCGAAGGTGCACGCAAGGTGCGCACCCGAGGCAAACCGGACAATTAACCCAACTTTCGACTTCGCGCGCACCTTGGAGCGCACTTCGGAGCGCTCCTTGGTGCGCACCAATCTTGGGCACCTCGGAGTGCACCATGGCGCCCACCAAGGTGCGCACCCGGGGCAAACCGAGCTCCGACTTCGTGCGCACCTTGGAGCGCACGAAAGGTGCGCACCATGGCGCCCACCAAGGTGCGCAGCCCAGCCAAGGCGTGCGCATCAAGGTGCGCACCCTGGCGAAGGTGCGCACCCGGGGCAAACCGAGCTCCGACTTCGTGCGCACCTTGGAGCGCACAAAAGGTGCGCAACCCAGCCAAGGTGTGCGCACCCCGGTCAAACCGAGCTCCGAATCGTGCGCACCAGAGGTGCACGCCATCGTGCGCACCTTGGAGCACACTTCGGAGCCCTCCTTGGTGCGCGCCGATGTTGCGCACCTCGGAGCGCACCCGGGGAAAACAATGCAATTAACCCGACTTTCGACTTCGTGGGCACCTCGGAGCGCTCTCGGGTTCGCACCTCGGAGCACACCGAGGTGCGCACCTTTGATGCGCTGCCTTCACCAATTTCCAGAAAAGGCAAGAAAACATTGAGAAGGTGTGCGCACCGAGGTGCCCACCCTGGCGAAGGTGCACGCGAGGTGCGCACCCGGGGCAAACCGGGCTCCGACTTCGTGCACGCCGCACCTTGGAGCACACTTCGGAGCGCTCCTTGGTGCGCACCAGGGCGCGCAACCCAGCCGAGGTGCCCACCCCGGCGAAGGTGCACGCGAGGTGCGCACCCGGGGCAAACCGGGCTCCGACTTCGTGCACGCCATGGTGCCCACCGCGGCGAAGGTGCACGCGAGGTGCGCACCCGGGGCAAACCGGGCTCCGACTTCGTGCACGCCGCACCTTGGAGCACACTTCGGAGCGCTCCTTGGTGCGCACCATGGTGCCCACCAGGGCGCGCAACCCCGCCGAAGGTGCACGCGAGGTGCGCACCCGGGGCAAACCGGGCTCCGACTTCGTGCACGCCGCACCTTGGAGCACACTTCGGAGCGCTCCTTGGTGCGCACCATGGTGCCCACCAGGGCGCGCAACCCCGCCGAAGGTGCACGCGAGGTGCGCACCCGGGGCAAACCGGGCTCCGACTTCGTGCACGCCATGGTGCGCACCGCGGCGAAGGTGCGCACCCGGGGCAAACCGGGCTCCGACTTCGTGCACGCCGCACCTTGGAGCACACTTCGGAGCGCTCCTTGGTGCGCACCAGGGCGCGCAACCCAGCCGAGGTGCCCACCCCGGCGAAGGTGCACGCGAGGTGCGTACCCGGGGCAAACCGGGCTCCGACTTCGTGCACGCCGCACCTTGGAGCACACTTCGGAGCGCTCCTTGGTGCGCACCATGGTGCCCACCAGGCCGCGCAACCCAGCCAAGGTGTGCGCACCAAGGTGCACGCGAGGTGCGCACCCGGGGCAAACCGGGGTCCGACTTCGTGCACGCCGCACCTTGGAGCACACATCGGGGCGCTCCCGGGTTCGCACCGGCGTTGCGCACCGTGGTGGGCACCTCGGAGCACACCAAGGTGGGCAGCGAGGTGCGCACCTTTGATGCGATGCCTTCACTAATTTCCATAAAAGGCAAAAAAAAAACGAGATTTTAAAATTTCCGTTTTGAAAGATAGTGAGAAAAAGGGAATGCTGGTGCCATCTTGAGCCCGCCCTGGTGCGCAGCCCAGCCAAGGTGTGCGCACCAAGGTGCCCACCCTGGCGAAGGTGCGCGCCCGGGCAATTAACCCAACTTCCAACTTTGCGCGCGCCAGGGTGGGAGCGCACCCAACAACCGGGCCTGGGAAGAGCCAATGCGAGAAACCCCACCAAACGCTCTGACAAAAAAAGAGGGGGCGCTCCAGTAACCCCGCTTCGGAGCGCACCCTGGGCAAACCCAGCCAAGGTGCCCACCCCGGCCAAGGTGCAGGCGAGGTGCGCACCCGGGGCAAACCGGGCTCCGACAACGTGCACGCCGCACCTTGGAGCACACTTCGTAGCGCTCCCGGGTGCGCACCTCAGAGCACACCAAGGTGGGCAGCGAGGTGCGCACCTTTGATGCGCTGCCTTCACTAATTTCCAGAAAAGGCAAAAAAAAAAGGAGATTTTAAAATTTCCGTTTTGAAAGATAGTGAAAAAAACGGAACGCGCGTGCCATCTTGAGCCCGCCCTGGTGCGCAGCCCAGGTAAGGTGCCCACCCTGGCAAAGGTGCGCACCCGGGCAATTAACCCTACTTCCGACTTCGTGCGCGCCAGGGTGGCAACCGGGCCTCGGAAGAGCCAATGCGAGAAACCCCACCAAACGCTCCGACAAAAAAAGAGGCGGCGCTCCAATAACCCCGCTTCGGAGCGCAGCCGGGGCAAACCCAGCCAAGGTGCCCACCCCGACGAAGGTGCACGCGAGGTGCGCACCCGGGGCAAACCGGGCTCCGACAACGTGCACGCAGCACCTTGGAGCACACTTCGAAGCACTCCCGGGTGCCCACCGGCGTTGCGCACCGTGGTGGGCAGCGAGGTGCGCACCTTTGATGCGCTGCCTTCACTAATTTCCAGAAAAAGGCAAAAAAAAATGAGATTTTAAAATTTCCGTTTTGAAAGATAGTGAAAAAAAAGGAACGCGGGTGCCATCTTGAGCCCGCCCTGGTGCGCAGCCCAGGCAAGGCATGCGCACCAAGGTGCCCACCCGAGGTGCACACCCGGGGCAAACCGGGCTCCGACTTCGTGCAGGCCGCACCTTGGAGCACACTTCGGAGCGCTCCTTGGTGCGCACCATGGTGCCCACCAGGGCGCGCAACCCAGCCAAGGTCTGCACACTAAGGTGCCCACCCCGGCGAAGGTGCACGCGAGGTGCGCACCCGGGGCAAACCGGGCTCCGACTTCGTGCACGCCATGGTGCCCACCGCGGCGAAGGTGCACGCGAGGTGCGCACCCGGGGCAAACCGGGCTCCGACTTCGTGCACGCCGCACCTTGGAGCACACTTCGGAGCGCTCCTTGGTGCGCACCATGGTGCCCACCAGGGCGCGCAACCCAGCCAAGGTGTGCGCACCAAGGTGCACGCGAGGTGCGCACCCGGGGCAAACCGGGGTCCGACTTCGTGCACGCCGCACCTTGGAGCACACATCGGAGCGCTCCCAGGTTCGCACCAGCGTTGCGCACCTTTGATGCGCTGCCTTCACTAATTTCCAGAAAAGGCAAAAAAAAACGATATTTTAAAATTTCCGTTCTGAAAGATAGTGAAAAAAACGGAACGCGGGTGCCATCTTGAGCCCTTCCTGGTGCGCAGCCCAGGCAAGTTGTGCGCACCAAGGTGCCCACCCTGGCGGAGGTGCGCGCCCGGGGCAAACCGGGCTCCGACTTCGTGCACTGCATGGTGCCCACCAAGGCGCGCAACCCAGCCAAGGTGCCCACCGCAGCGAAGGTGCACGCGAGGTGCACACCCGGGGCAAACCGGGCTCCGACTTCGTGCACGCCGCACCTTGGAGCACACTTCAGAGCGCTCCTTGGTGCGCACCAGGGCGCGCAACCCAGCCGAGGTGCCCACCCCGGCGAAGGTGCACGCGAGGTGCGCACCCGGGGCAAACCGGGCTCCGACTTCGTGCACGCCATGGTGCCCACCGCGGCGAAGGTGCGCACCCGGGGCAAACCGGGCTCCGACTTCGTGCACGCCGCACCTTGGAGCACACTTCGGAGCGCTCCTTGGTGCGCACCATGGTGCCCACCAGGCCGCGCAACCCAGCCAAGGTGTGCGCACCAAGGTGCACGCGAGGTGCGCACCCGGGGCAAACCGGGGTCCGACTTCGTGCACGCCGCACCTTGGAGCACACATCGGGGCGCTCCCGGGTTCGCACCGGCGTTGCGCACCGTGGTGGGCACCTCGGAGCACACCAAGGTGGGCAGCGAGGTGCGCACCTTTGATGCGATGCCTTCACTAATTTCCATAAAAGGCAAAAAAAAAACGAGATTTTAAAATTTCCGTTTTGAAAGATAGTGAGAAAAAGGGAATGCTGGTGCCATCTTGAGCCCGCCCTGGTGCGCAGCCCAGCCAAGGTTTGCGCACCAAGGTGCCCACCCTGGCGAAGGTGCGCGCCCGGGCAATTAACCCAACTTCCAACTTCGCGCGCGCCAGGGTGGGAGCGCACCCAACAACCGGGCCTGGGAAGAGCCAATGCGAGAAACCCCACCAAACTCTCTGACAAAAAAAGAGGGGGCGCTCCAGTAACCCCGCTTCGGAGCGCACCCTGGGCAAACCCAGCCAAGGTGCCCACCCCGGCCAAGGTGCAGGCGAGGTGCGCACCCGGGGCAAACCGGGCTCCGACAACGTGCACGCCGCACCTTGGAGCACACTTCGTAGCGCTCCCGGGTGCGCACCTCAGAGCACACCAAGGTGGGCAGCGAGGTGCGCACCTTTGATGCGCTGCCTTCACTAATTTCCAGAAAAGGCAAAAAAAAAAGGAGATTTTAAAATTTCCGTTTTGAAAGATAGTGAAAAAAACGGAACGCGCGTGCCATCTTGAGCCCGCCCTGGTGCGCAGCCCAGGTAAGGTGCCACCCTGGCAAAGGTGCGCACCCGGGCAATTAACCCTACTTCCGACTTCGTGAACGCCAGGGTGGCAACCGGGCCTCGGAAGAGCCAATGCGAGAAACCCCACCAAACGCTCCGACAAAAAAAGAGGCGGCGCTCCAATAACCCCGCTTCGGAGCGCAGCCGGGGCAAACCAAGCCAAGGTGCCCACCCCGACGAAGGTGCACGCGAGGTGCGCACCCGGGGCAAACCGGGCTCCGACAACGTGCACGCAGCACCTTGGAGCACACTTCGAAGCACTCCCGGGTGCCCACCGGCGTTGCGCACCGTGGTGGGCAGCGAGGTGCGCACCTTTGATGCGCTGCCTTCACTAATTTCCAGAAAAAGGCAAAAAAAAATGAGATTTTAAAATTTCCGTTTTGAAAGATAGTGAAAAAAAAGGAACGCGGGTGCCATCTTGAGCCCGCCCTGGTGCGCAGCCCAGGCAAGGCATGCGCACCAAGGTGCCCACCCGAGGTGCACACCCGGGGCAAACCGGGCTCCGACTTCGTGCAGGCCGCACCTTGGAGCACACTTCGGAGCGCTCCTTGGTGCGCACCATGGTGCCCACCAGGGCGCACCCGAGGCAAACCGGGCTCCGACTTCGTGCACGCCGCACCTTGGAGCACACATCGGAGCGCTCCCAGGTTCGCACCAGCGTTGCGCACCTTTGATGCGCTGCCTTCACTAATTTCCAGAAAAGGCAAAAAAAAACGATATTTTAAAATTTCCGTTCTGAAAGATAGTGAAAAAAACGGAACGCGGGTGCCATCTTGAGCCCTTCCTGATGCGCAGCCCAGGCAAGTTGTGCGCACCAAGGTGCCCACCCTGGCGGAGGTGCGCGCCCGGGGCAAACCGGGCTCCGACTTCGTGCACTGCATGGTGCCCACCAAGGCGCGCAACCCAGCCAAGGTGCCCACCGCAGCGAAGGTGCACGCGAGGTGCGCACCCGAGGTGCACACCCGGGGCAAACCGGGCTCTGACTTCGTGCACGCCGCACCTTGGAGCACACTTCAGAGCGCTCCTTGGTACGCACCAGGGCGCGCAACCCAGCCAAGGTGCTCACCCCGGCGAAGGTGCACGCGAGGTGCGCACCCGGGGCAAACCGGGCTCGGACTTCGTGCACGCCGCACCTTGGAGCACACATCGGAGCGCTCCCGGGTTCGCACCAGCATTGCGCACCTTTGATGCGCTGCCTTCACTAATTTCCAGAAAAGGCAAAAAAAAGAAAAAAATGAGATTTTAAAATTTCCGTTTTGAAAGATAGTGAAAAAAACGGAACGCGGGTGCCATCTTGAGCCCGCCCTGGTGTGCAGCCCAGGCAAGTTGTGCGCACCAAGGCACCCACCCTGGCCAAGGTGGGTCACGGGGTGGGTCCTAGGGTGGGTAACGGGGTGGGTACTAAGGTGCGTGCCAAGGTGGGTCATAGGGTGGGTGCCAAGGTGGGCACCAGGGTGGGTGTGCACCAACCCTAGCCAGGGTAGGTCACGGGGTGGTTGTCGGGGTGGGCGTCAAGGAGCCAAGGTGGGTGGCAAGTAGCCAAGTTGCGTGCCAAGGTGGGTGTCGGGGTGGGTGCCAAGGATCCAAGGTGGGTGCCAAGGAACCAAGGTGGGTGTCTGGGTGGGTGCCGAGGTGGGAGCCAGGGTGGGTCCCAAGGTGAGTGCAAAGGTGGGTGCCAGGGTCAAGGTGAGTGCCAATGTGGGTTCCAAGGTGCCAGGGTCAGGGTGAGTGCCAATGTGGGTTCAAAGGTGCTAAGTTGGGTGCGAGGTTGGGTGCGAGGGTGGGTGGGTGCCAAGGTGTGCTAGGTGGAAGCCCGGGTGGGTCGGCATCCCATGGGTGTCGAGTTGGGTGCCTGATGGGTGCTTCTTGTCAAGTTTTAGTCGTCGGGACTCATTTCGAGCCTTAGAGGTCGTTTCTTGTCCGGTTGCCCTGTCTTCGACCTGGGAACCCAATTTTGGTCCTCGGGTCCCATTTTTTTTTGTCTCGCATCCCACTTTTGGCCTGTGGCCTTTTCGGGGTCGATTCTCGTTTTGGGCATCAGAGCATGTTTCTTCTCCTAAAACCCAATATTTGTTTATTAAGTCTCGGAACACATTTTTGTTCTCGTGGACCCATCATGGGTCTTGGAACGCATTTGTGGTCCTTGGGTCCCATTTTGCATCCCGAAACTTGTGTTTTGGTGCTTGATCCCTATTTTGGGTGCCCACCTTGCACCAAGTGCGCACCCGGGGCAAACCGAGCGCCTTGGTGCACCGGGGCAAGATCGAGCGTGCACCCGAGGCGCCCCGAACATGCACCAAGGTGCACTCGGCCCACATGTGAGCGCAGGTCGTTGCGCCCGAGGTGGTGTGTGGGCACCGCGTTGCAGACGGGACACTGCACGCACACGACGCCCCCTCCAGGTGCACGCACGTAGGCCGGGCCGGGTGCACACCCGACGCCCTAGCAAGGTGCGCGCACCCGGGCAGGGCTCACACTTGGCGAACGGGGCGCACTTCGCGAGGGAGGGTGTGCACCTCGACGGGGGTGGGTGGCCGGGGTGGATTCGCACGTGGGTCGCGGTTTGCTAAGTACACACTGCGACAAGCTCATAACGGGTGCGATCATACCAGCGTTAGTGCACCGGATCCCATCAGAACTCCGCAGTTAAGCGCGCTTGGGCCGGAGTAGTACTGGGATGGGTGACCTCCCGGGAAGTCCCGGTGTTGCACCCTTTTTTAGTTTTTCGCCGGGCGTCGCAATGCTATTTGAATAAACCTTTTGCCCGTTTGCGTTCTCGTCGGGGCCGGGCCGGGCCGGGGTGCGCTGCCCGCACTACCGCGCGCGCGGGGGGCGACACCGAGCGCGCACCCGAGGCGCCCCGAGCACACAGGCCACGGTGCAACCCGGGCGTTGTGCGCGCACCCCGGTGCGCCCGAGGTGCTGCGCGCGCACCCAGGTGAAATCGGTGTGCACCTCGGCCAGTGCGCGCTCGGTCGAGTCGCGCACGTTGGCCAAGGTGCACGGTGATGTTTCTTACTCTAAGGTTCCGCACCAGACGCCCGGGACAGGTGAGCGAAGCTGGGCGGGGCCGGGTGCGCGGCCGGGGCAGGTGCACGCAGCTGGAGAGAGCTTTGGAGCACACTTCGGAGCGCACCAATGATGCGCTCCATTCAAAAGTTTCCTGAAAAGGCAAAAAAAGTTGAGATTATAGAATTTCCCACTTGAGAGATTGTAAAAAAAAAAAATTTAAAATGAAGGAAACGCGGGTGCCAAGGTGTGCGCAGCCCAGCCAAGGTGTGCGCACCAAGGCGCCCACCCTGGCGAAGGTGCACGCAAGGTGCGCACCCGAGGCAAACCGGACAATTAACCCAACTTTCGACTTCGCGCGCACCTTGGAGCGCACTTCGGAGCGCTCCTTGGTGCGCACCAATCTTGGGCACCTCGGAGTGCACCATGGCGCCCACCAAGGTGCGCACCCGGGGCAAACCGAGCTCCGACTTCGTGCGCACCTTGGAGCGCACGAAAGGTGCGCACCATGGCGCCCACCAAGGTGCGCAGCCCAGCCAAGGCGTGCGCATCAAGGTGCGCACCCTGGCGAAGGTGCGCACCCGGGGCAAACCGAGCTCCGACTTCGTGCGCACCTTGGAGCGCACAAAAGGTGCGCAACCCAGCCAAGGTGTGCGCACCCCGGTCAAACCGAGCTCCGAATCGTGCGCACCAGAGGTGCACGCCATCGTGCGCACCTTGGAGCACACTTCGGAGCCCTCCTTGGTGCGCGCCGATGTTGCGCACCTCGGAGCGCACCCGGGGAAAACAATGCAATTAACCCGACTTTCGACTTCGTGGGCACCTCGGAGCGCTCTCGGGTTCGCACCTCGGAGCACACCGAGGTGCGCACCTTTGATGCGCTGCCTTCACCAATTTCCAGAAAAGGCAAGAAAACATTGAGAAGGTGTGCGCACCGAGGTGCCCACCCTGGCGAAGGTGCACGCGAGGTGCGCACCCGGGGCAAACCGGGCTCCGACTTCGTGCACGCCGCACCTTGGAGCACACTTCGGAGCGCTCCTTGGTGCGCACCAGGGCGCGCAACCCAGCCGAGGTGCCCACCCCGGCGAAGGTGCACGCGAGGTGCGCACCCGGGGCAAACCGGGCTCCGACTTCGTGCACGCCATGGTGCCCACCGCGGCGAAGGTGCACGCGAGGTGCGCACCCGGGGCAAACCGGGCTCCGACTTCGTGCACGCCGCACCTTGGAGCACACTTCGGAGCGCTCCTTGGTGCGCACCATGGTGCCCACCAGGGCGCGCAACCCCGCCGAAGGTGCACGCGAGGTGCGCACCCGGGGCAAACCGGGCTCCGACTTCGTGCACGCCGCACCTTGGAGCACACTTCGGAGCGCTCCTTGGTGCGCACCATGGTGCCCACCAGGGCGCGCAACCCCGCCGAAGGTGCACGCGAGGTGCGCACCCGGGGCAAACCGGGCTCCGACTTCGTGCACGCCATGGTGCGCACCGCGGCGAAGGTGCGCACCCGGGGCAAACCGGGCTCCGACTTCGTGCACGCCGCACCTTGGAGCACACTTCGGAGCGCTCCTTGGTGCGCACCAGGGCGCGCAACCCAGCCGAGGTGCCCACCCCGGCGAAGGTGCACGCGAGGTGCGTACCCGGGGCAAACCGGGCTCCGACTTCGTGCACGCCGCACCTTGGAGCACACTTCGGAGCGCTCCTTGGTGCGCACCATGGTGCCCACCAGGCCGCGCAACCCAGCCAAGGTGTGCGCACCAAGGTGCACGCGAGGTGCGCACCCGGGGCAAACCGGGGTCCGACTTCGTGCACGCCGCACCTTGGAGCACACATCGGGGCGCTCCCGGGTTCGCACCGGCGTTGCGCACCGTGGTGGGCACCTCGGAGCACACCAAGGTGGGCAGCGAGGTGCGCACCTTTGATGCGATGCCTTCACTAATTTCCATAAAAGGCAAAAAAAAAACGAGATTTTAAAATTTCCGTTTTGAAAGATAGTGAGAAAAAGGGAATGCTGGTGCCATCTTGAGCCCGCCCTGGTGCGCAGCCCAGCCAAGGTGTGCGCACCAAGGTGCCCACCCTGGCGAAGGTGCGCGCCCGGGCAATTAACCCAACTTCCAACTTCGCGCGCGCCAGGGTGGGAGCGCACCCAACAACCGGGCCTGGGAAGAGCCAATGCGAGAAACCCCACCAAACGCTCTGACAAAAAAAGAGGGGGCGCTCCAGTAACCCCGCTTCGGAGCGCACCCTGGGCAAACCCAGCCAAGGTGCCCACCCCGGCCAAGGTGCAGGCGAGGTGCGCACCCGGGGCAAACCGGGCTCCGACAACGTGCACGCCGCACCTTGGAGCACACTTCGTAGCGCTCCCGGGTGCGCACCTCAGAGCACACCAAGGTGGGCAGCGAGGTGCGCACCTTTGATGCGCTGCCTTCACTAATTTCCAGAAAAGGCAAAAAAAAAAGGAGATTTTAAAATTTCCGTTTTGAAAGATAGTGAAAAAAACGGAACGCGCGTGCCATCTTGAGCCCGCCCTGGTGCGCAGCCCAGGTAAGGTGCCCACCCTGGCAAAGGTGCGCACCCGGGCAATTAACCCTACTTCCGACTTCGTGCGCGCCAGGGTGGCAACCGGGCCTCGGAAGAGCCAATGCGAGAAACCCCACCAAACGCTCCGACAAAAAAAGAGGCGGCGCTCCAATAACCCCGCTTCGGAGCGCAGCCGGGGCAAACCCAGCCAAGGTGCCCACCCCGACGAAGGTGCACGCGAGGTGCGCACCCGGGGCAAACCGGGCTCCGACAACGTGCACGCAGCACCTTGGAGCACACTTCGAAGCACTCCCGGGTGCCCACCGGCGTTGCGCACCGTGGTGGGCAGCGAGGTGCGCACCTTTGATGCGCTGCCTTCACTAATTTCCAGAAAAAGGCAAAAAAAAATGAGATTTTAAAATTTCCGTTTTGAAAGATAGTGAAAAAAAAGGAACGCGGGTGCCATCTTGAGCCCGCCCTGGTGCGCAGCCCAGGCAAGGCATGCGCACCAAGGTGCCCACCCGAGGTGCACACCCGGGGCAAACCGGGCTCCGACTTCGTGCAGGCCGCACCTTGGAGCACACTTCGGAGCGCTCCTTGGTGCGCACCATGGTGCCCACCAGGGCGCGCAACCCAGCCAAGGTCTGCACACTAAGGTGCCCACCCCGGCGAAGGTGCACGCGAGGTGCGCACCCGGGGCAAACCGGGCTCCGACTTCGTGCACGCCATGGTGCCCACCGCGGCGAAGGTGCACGCGAGGTGCGCACCCGGGGCAAACCGGGCTCCGACTTCGTGCACGCCGCACCTTGGAGCACACTTCGGAGCGCTCCTTGGTGCGCACCATGGTGCCCACCAGGGCGCGCAACCCAGCCAAGGTGTGCGCACCAAGGTGCACGCGAGGTGCGCACCCGGGGCAAACCGGGGTCCGACTTCGTGCACGCCGCACCTTGGAGCACACATCGGAGCGCTCCCAGGTTCGCACCAGCGTTGCGCACCTTTGATGCGCTGCCTTCACTAATTTCCAGAAAAGGCAAAAAAAAACGATATTTTAAAATTTCCGTTCTGAAAGATAGTGAAAAAAACGGAACGCGGGTGCCATCTTGAGCCCTTCCTGGTGCGCAGCCCAGGCAAGTTGTGCGCACCAAGGTGCCCACCCTGGCGGAGGTGCGCGCCCGGGGCAAACCGGGCTCCGACTTCGTGCACTGCATGGTGCCCACCAAGGCGCGCAACCCAGCCAAGGTGCCCACCGCAGCGAAGGTGCACGCGAGGTGCACACCCGGGGCAAACCGGGCTCCGACTTCGTGCACGCCGCACCTTGGAGCACACTTCAGAGCGCTCCTTGGTGCGCACCAGGGCGCGCAACCCAGCCGAGGTGCCCACCCCGGCGAAGGTGCACGCGAGGTGCGCACCCGGGGCAAACCGGGCTCCGACTTCGTGCACGCCATGGTGCCCACCGCGGCGAAGGTGCGCACCCGGGGCAAACCGGGCTCCGACTTCGTGCACGCCGCACCTTGGAGCACACTTCGGAGCGCTCCTTGGTGCGCACCATGGTGCCCACCAGGCCGCGCAACCCAGCCAAGGTGTGCGCACCAAGGTGCACGCGAGGTGCGCACCCGGGGCAAACCGGGGTCCGACTTCGTGCACGCCGCACCTTGGAGCACACATCGGGGCGCTCCCGGGTTCGCACCGGCGTTGCGCACCGTGGTGGGCACCTCGGAGCACACCAAGGTGGGCAGCGAGGTGCGCACCTTTGATGCGATGCCTTCACTAATTTCCATAAAAGGCAAAAAAAAAACGAGATTTTAAAATTTCCGTTTTGAAAGATAGTGAGAAAAAGGGAATGCTGGTGCCATCTTGAGCCCGCCCTGGTGCGCAGCCCAGCCAAGGTTTGCGCACCAAGGTGCCCACCCTGGCGAAGGTGCGCGCCCGGGCAATTAACCCAACTTCCAACTTCGCGCGCGCCAGGGTGGGAGCGCACCCAACAACCGGGCCTGGGAAGAGCCAATGCGAGAAACCCCACCAAACTCTCTGACAAAAAAAGAGGGGGCGCTCCAGTAACCCCGCTTCGGAGCGCACCCTGGGCAAACCCAGCCAAGGTGCCCACCCCGGCCAAGGTGCAGGCGAGGTGCGCACCCGGGGCAAACCGGGCTCCGACAACGTGCACGCCGCACCTTGGAGCACACTTCGTAGCGCTCCCGGGTGCGCACCTCAGAGCACACCAAGGTGGGCAGCGAGGTGCGCACCTTTGATGCGCTGCCTTCACTAATTTCCAGAAAAGGCAAAAAAAAAAGGAGATTTTAAAATTTCCGTTTTGAAAGATAGTGAAAAAAACGGAACGCGCGTGCCATCTTGAGCCCGCCCTGGTGCGCAGCCCAGGTAAGGTGCCACCCTGGCAAAGGTGCGCACCCGGGCAATTAACCCTACTTCCGACTTCGTGCGCGCCAGGGTGGCAACCGGGCCTCGGAAGAGCCAATGCGAGAAACCCCACCAAACGCTCCGACAAAAAAAGAGGCGGCGCTCCAATAACCCCGCTTCGGAGCGCAGCCGGGGCAAACCAAGCCAAGGTGCCCACCCCGACGAAGGTGCACGCGAGGTGCGCACCCGGGGCAAACCGGGCTCCGACAACGTGCACGCAGCACCTTGGAGCACACTTCGAAGCACTCCCGGGTGCCCACCGGCGTTGCGCACCGTGGTGGGCAGCGAGGTGCGCACCTTTGATGCGCTGCCTTCACTAATTTCCAGAAAAAGGCAAAAAAAAATGAGATTTTAAAATTTCCGTTTTGAAAGATAGTGAAAAAAAAGGAACGCGGGTGCCATCTTGAGCCCGCCCTGGTGCGCAGCCCAGGCAAGGCATGCGCACCAAGGTGCCCACCCGAGGTGCACACCCGGGGCAAACCGGGCTCCGACTTCGTGCAGGCCGCACCTTGGAGCACACTTCGGAGCGCTCCTTGGTGCGCACCATGGTGCCCACCAGGGCGCACCCGAGGCAAACCGGGCTCCGACTTCGTGCACGCCGCACCTTGGAGCACACATCGGAGCGCTCCCAGGTTCGCACCAGCGTTGCGCACCTTTGATGCGCTGCCTTCACTAATTTCCAGAAAAGGCAAAAAAAAACGATATTTTAAAATTTCCGTTCTGAAAGATAGTGAAAAAAACGGAACGCGGGTGCCATCTTGAGCCCTTCCTGATGCGCAGCCCAGGCAAGTTGTGCGCACCAAGGTGCCCACCCTGGCGGAGGTGCGCGCCCGGGGCAAACCGGGCTCCGACTTCGTGCACTGCATGGTGCCCACCAAGGCGCGCAACCCAGCCAAGGTGCCCACCGCAGCGAAGGTGCACGCGAGGTGCGCACCCGAGGTGCACACCCGGGGCAAACCGGGCTCCGACTTCGTGCACGCCGCACCTTGGAGCACACTTCAGAGCGCTCCTTGGTACGCACCAGGGCGCGCAACCCAGCCAAGGTGCTCACCCCGGCGAAGGTGCACGCGAGGTGCGCACCCGGGGCAAACCGGGCTCGGACTTCGTGCACGCCGCACCTTGGAGCACACATCGGAGCGCTCCCGGGTTCGCACCAGCATTGCGCACCTTTGATGCGCTGCCTTCACTAATTTCCAGAAAAGGCAAAAAAAAGAAAAAAATGAGATTTTAAAATTTCCGTTTTGAAAGATAGTGAAAAAAACGGAACGCGGGTGCCATCTTGAGCCCGCCCTGGTGTGCAGCCCAGGCAAGTTGTGCGCACCAAGGCACCCACCCTGGCCAAGGTGGGTCACGGGGTGGGTCCTAGGGTGGGTAACGGGGTGGGTACTAAGGTGCGTGCCAAGGTGGGTCATAGGGTGGGTGCCAAGGTGGGCACCAGGGTGGGTGTGCACCAACCCTAGCCAGGGTAGGTCACGGGGTGGTTGTCGGGGTGGGCGTCAAGGAGCCAAGGTGGGTGGCAAGTAGCCAAGTTGCGTGCCAAGGTGGGTGTCGGGGTGGGTGCCAAGGATCCAAGGTGGGTGCCAAGGAACCAAGGTGGGTGTCTGGGTGGGTGCCGAGGTGGGAGCCAGGGTGGGTCCCAAGGTGAGTGCAAAGGTGGGTGCCAGGGTCAAGGTGAGTGCCAATGTGGGTTCCAAGGTGCCAGGGTCAGGGTGAGTGCCAATGTGGGTTCAAAGGTGCTAAGTTGGGTGCGAGGTTGGGTGCGAGGGTGGGTGGGTGCCAAGGTGTGCTAGGTGGAAGCCCGGGTGGGTCGGCATCCCATGGGTGTCGAGTTGGGTGCCTGATGGGTGCTTCTTGTCAAGTTTTAGTCGTCGGGACTCATTTCGAGCCTTAGAGGTCGTTTCTTGTCCGGTTGCCCTGTCTTCGACCTGGGAACCCAATTTTGGTCCTCGGGTCCCATTTTTTTTTGTCTCGCATCCCACTTTTGGCCTGTGGCCTTTTCGGGGTCGATTCTCGTTTTGGGCATCAGAGCATGTTTCTTCTCCTAAAACCCAATATTTGTTTATTAAGTCTCGGAACACATTTTTGTTCTCGTGGACCCATCATGGGTCTTGGAACGCATTTGTGGTCCTTGGGTCCCATTTTGCATCCCGAAACTTGTGTTTTGGTGCTTGATCCCTATTTTGGGTGCCCACCTTGCACCAAGTGCGCACCCGGGGCAAACCGAGCGCCTTGGTGCACCGGGGCAAGATCGAGCGTGCACCCGAGGCGCCCCGAACATGCACCAAGGTGCACTCGGCCCACATGTGAGCGCAGGTCGTTGCGCCCGAGGTGGTGTGTGGGCACCGCGTTGCAGACGGGACACTGCACGCACACGACGCCCCCTCCAGGTGCACGCACGTAGGCCGGGCCGGGTGCACACCCGACGCCCTAGCAAGGTGCGCGCACCCGGGCAGGGCTCACACTTGGCGAACGGGGCGCACTTCGCGAGGGAGGGTGTGCACCTCGACGGGGGTGGGTGGCCGGGGTGGATTCGCACGTGGGTCGCGGTTTGCTAAGTACACACTGCGACAAGCTCATAACGGGTGCGATCATACCAGCGTTAGTGCACCGGATCCCATCAGAACTCCGCAGTTAAGCGCGCTTGGGCCGGAGTAGTACTGGGATGGGTGACCTCCCGGGAAGTCCCGGTGTTGCACCCTTTTTTAGTTTTTCGCCGGGCGTCGCAATGCTATTTGAATAAACCTTTTGCCCGTTTGCGTTCTCGTCGGGGCCGGGCCGGGCCGGGGTGCGCTGCCCGCACTACCGCGCGCGCGGGGGCGACACCGAGCGCGCACCCGAGGCGCCCCGAGCACACAGGCCACGGTGCAACCCGGGCGTTGTGCGCGCACCCCGGTGCGCCCGAGGTGCTGCGCGCGCACCCAGGTGAAATCGGTGTGCACCTCGGCCAGTGCGCGCTCGGTCGAGTCGCGCACGTTGGCCAAGGTGCACGGTGATGTTTCTTACTCTAAGGTTCCGCACCAGACGCCCGGGACAGGTGAGCGAAGCTGGGCGGGGCCGGGTGCGCGGCCGGGGCAGGTGCACGCAGCTGGAGAGAGCTTTGGAGCACACTTCGGAGCGCACCAATGATGCGCTCCATTCAAAAGTTTCCTGAAAAGGCAAAAAAAGTTGAGATTATAGAATTTCCCACTTGAGAGATTGTAAAAAAAAAAAATTTAAAATGAAGGAAACGCGGGTGCCAAGGTGTGCGCAGCCCAGCCAAGGTGTGCGCACCAAGGCGCCCACCCTGGCGAAGGTGCACGCAAGGTGCGCACCCGAGGCAAACCGGACAATTAACCCAACTTTCGACTTCGCGCGCACCTTGGAGCGCACTTCGGAGCGCTCCTTGGTGCGCACCAATCTTGGGCACCTCGGAGTGCACCATGGCGCCCACCAAGGTGCGCACCCGGGGCAAACCGAGCTCCGACTTCGTGCGCACCTTGGAGCGCACGAAAGGTGCGCACCATGGCGCCCACCAAGGTGCGCAGCCCAGCCAAGGCGTGCGCATCAAGGTGCGCACCCTGGCGAAGGTGCGCACCCGGGGCAAACCGAGCTCCGACTTCGTGCGCACCTTGGAGCGCACAAAAGGTGCGCAACCCAGCCAAGGTGTGCGCACCCCGGTCAAACCGAGCTCCGAATCGTGCGCACCAGAGGTGCACGCCATCGTGCGCACCTTGGAGCACACTTCGGAGCCCTCCTTGGTGCGCGCCGATGTTGCGCACCTCGGAGCGCACCCGGGGAAAACAATGCAATTAACCCGACTTTCGACTTCGTGGGCACCTCGGAGCGCTCTCGGGTTCGCACCTCGGAGCACACCGAGGTGCGCACCTTTGATGCGCTGCCTTCACCAATTTCCAGAAAAGGCAAGAAAACATTGAGAAGGTGTGCGCACCGAGGTGCCCACCCTGGCGAAGGTGCACGCGAGGTGCGCACCCGGGGCAAACCGGGCTCCGACTTCGTGCACGCCGCACCTTGGAGCACACTTCGGAGCGCTCCTTGGTGCGCACCAGGGCGCGCAACCCCGCCGAAGGTGCACGCGAGGTGCGCACCCGGGGCAAACCGGGCTCCGACTTCGTGCACGCCATGGTGCGCACCGCGGCGAAGGTGCGCACCCGGGGCAAACCGGGCTCCGACTTCGTGCACGCCGCACCTTGGAGCACACTTCGGAGCGCTCCTTGGTGCGCACCAGGGCGCGCAACCCAGCCGAGGTGCCCACCCCGGCGAAGGTGCACGCGAGGTGCGTACCCGGGGCAAACCGGGCTCCGACTTCGTGCACGCCGCACCTTGGAGCACACTTCGGAGCGCTCCTTGGTGCGCACCATGGTGCCCACCAGGCCGCGCAACCCAGCCAAGGTGTGCGCACCAAGGTGCACGCGAGGTGCGCACCCGGGGCAAACCGGGGTCCGACTTCGTGCACGCCGCACCTTGGAGCACACATCGGGGCGCTCCCGGGTTCGCACCGGCGTTGCGCACCGTGGTGGACACCTCGGAGCACACCAAGGTGGGCAGCGAGGTGCGCACCTTTGATGCGATGCCTTCACTAATTTCCATAAAAGGCAAAAAAAAAACAAGATTTTAAAATTTCCGTTTTGAAAGATAGTGAGAAAAAGGGAATGCTGGTGCCATCTTGAGCCCGCCCTGGTGCGCAGCCCAGCCAAGGTGTGCGCACCAAGGTGCCCACCCTGGCGAAGGTGCGCGCCCGGGCAATTAACCCAACTTCCAACTTCGCGCGCGCCAGGGTGGGAGCGCACCCAACAACCGGGCCTGGGAAGAGCCAATGCGAGAAACCCCACCAAACGCTCTGACAAAAAAAGAGGGGGCGCTCCAGTAACCCCGCTTCGGAGCGCACCCTGGGCAAACCCAGCCAAGGTGCCCACCCCGGCCAAGGTGCAGGCGAGGTGCGCACCCGGGGCAAACCGGGCTCCGACAACGTGCACGCCGCACCTTGGAGCACACTTCGTAGCGCTCCCGGGTGCGCACCTCAGAGCACACCAAGGTGGGCAGCGAGGTGCGCACCTTTGATGCGCTGCCTTCACTAATTTCCAGAAAAGGCAAAAAAAAAAGGAGATTTTAAAATTTCCGTTTTGAAAGATAGTGAAAAAAACGGAACGCGCGTGCCATCTTGAGCCCGCCCTGGTGCGCAGCCCAGGTAAGGTGCCCACCCTGGCAAAGGTGCGCACCCGGGCAATTAACCCTACTTCCGACTTCGTGCGCGCCAGGGTGGCAACCGGGCCTCGGAAGAGCCAATGCGAGAAACCCCACCAAACGCTCCGACAAAAAAAGAGGCGGCGCTCCAATAACCCCGCTTCGGAGCGCAGCCGGGGCAAACCCAGCCAAGGTGCCCACCCCGACGAAGGTGCACGCGAGGTGCGCACCCGGGGCAAACCGGGCTCCGACAACGTGCACGCAGCACCTTGGAGCACACTTCGAAGCACTCCCGGGTGCCCACCGGCGTTGCGCACCGTGGTGGGCAGCGAGGTGCGCACCTTTGATGCGCTGCCTTCACTAATTTCCAGAAAAAGGCAAAAAAAAATGAGATTTTAAAATTTCCGTTTTGAAAGATAGTGAAAAAAAAGGAACGCGGGTGCCATCTTGAGCCCGCCCTGGTGCGCAGCCCAGGCAAGGCATGCGCACCAAGGTGCCCACCCGAGGTGCACACCCGGGGCAAACCGGGCTCCGACTTCGTGCAGGCCGCACCTTGGAGCACACTTCGGAGCGCTCCTTGGTGCGCACCATGGTGCCCACCAGGGCGCGCAACCCAGCCAAGGTCTGCACACCAAGGTGCCCACCCCGGCGAAGGTG